>NC_073307.1:133334383-133501883 GCF_027595985.1 Sorex araneus
TGACTCTGTGCCCAGGGATCATTCCTGTCAGGCTCAGGGAACCATCCGGGGTGCCAGGGACAGAACCTAGGTCAGCTGTATGCAAGGCAGGCACTTTACCCACTCGACTGTCTCTCTGGCCAAGAAAGTTTTGTTTTAAGCTAGATTTCCAGGTGGACACTATTTATTTTGCATAGCTGCAGCTTTTTACTACAAAAAATATATTTGGTTTTTGTTTTATTTGAAGATCACATCCAGTGGTGCTCAGGTGCCACTCGGGCGCAGTGCTCAGGGATTGTGCAGTTCTGTGGGGGGTCACACTTGGAATTCCCACAAGTAAAGCATGTGCACTAACCCTTTTAGCTATCTCCCTATAGTTTTTTATTCATCATGCCGTTTAATCATTTTGGTCTTGTGCTCAGTGATCATATCTGAACCTAACCATTAATTTACATGTGATTCTCGCTGCAAAAATCAGCCAAGTTTTTCTCAGTCACTTACTTTGATCATTGCAATGTAATTTTCTGGATATTTGCCTAGGATTAAATGCTGAAGTCTGTGACTATAGGCCACTTTTAATGAAATGTTAAGTAAATAATTTTATAAAATATTTGTGTCACTTATCAGTCTTTTAAATTATTTTAGAATTGTGCTGAAAAAAATTCAATTGTAATAATTCAGTGATTTGAATAAATACATATAATACAAAAGGGTATGTAGACATAATCTGTTGTCTTCTTAGTTCTCTACCTCCATATGCAGAGACAATGTTATCTCAAAATATTTTTGTGTAAATAATATGCATAGAAGCATTCAGCACCTTGGTTTTTCCTCTTAATACATCTTAGATATCATTCTAGAATTTGGAGAGATAGTACCGTGTGGTATTGCACTTGCTTGCATGCAGCTGATCCAAGTTTGATCCTCAGCACCCCATATGCTTCCCCAAAGCCCAACCATGAGTGATACCTCAGCCCACAGGCAGGAATAAGCCCGGAACTTTGCAGGGTCTGACCCATTTCCCCAACCCCTTACAAGAGATCAGTCTCTATGTATTGATTCTGTACATATATACCTCATTCTTCTTGATTATATAGGATTTTATTGTATGGATATCCCTTTATTTAAGTAGATCTCTATTGATGAATTTAAGTCTCTTTTTTTTCTCTTAACTAATAATGTCATCATACATAATCTTGTATTAAAATATACAAGCTTGGGACTGGAGCAATAGCACAGCTGGTAGGGCATTTGCCTTGCATCCTAGAATCCCATATGGTCCCCTGGGCACCACCAGAAGTAATTCCTGAGTGCATGAGCCAGGAGTAACCTCTGTGCATCGCTGGGTGTGACCCAAAAAGCAAAAATAAATAAATAAATAAAATATACAAGCCTTACATTAAAAAAAAAAATATCTGCAGAATAAGTTAGGAATATACTCCAGGTAGACATCGTAGTTAAATCACTGTTCCACATGGTGGTCAGTGACTGCTTATTTCTCACTGGCTGTTAGCCAGAGGCTGCCTCTCAATAGGCAACGCAGAAGTATCACTGTAGCACTCTCGTCCCATTGTTCATGGATTTGCTCGAGCGGGCACCAGTAACATCTCCATTCGTCCCTGTCGTGTGCTAGTGTAACCCAATGTCATCTGCTTGCCCCAGGAACTCGAAGTGAGACTTCTTGTTACTATTTTTGGCATATTGAACATGGCATAGGTAGCTTTCCGGTTATGTTGTGCAGGCGGGATACTCTCGGTAGCTTGCTGGACTCTCCGAGAGGGACAGAGGAATCGAACTCGGGTCAGTATTGTGCAAGACAAATACCCTACCCGCTGTGCTGTCACTCCAGCCCAACTCAGAAGTCAGTATCTTATTTCTCTAAAGTCATTAAGGAAGAATGATGCTTAGTAAGATATTACGGTCTTGTTCAGCAGAAATGGCATTCTGTCACCGTTGCCTTGTTCATTTGGTTAGAATCAAGTTCTGCCCAAATTTAAGGGAAAGGATTACTCAAACACTTAAAGAAAGCTAGAGGAAGGGATCATGGGAGAAACTATAGAATCAGCTGTGGTTTTCATAATTTAAATTTTTAATGATTTCCTCAAATACCTTGGAATCAGCTTAATTAAAGAAGTAAAGGACCTCTACAAAGAAAACTATAAAACGCTACTCCATGAAATAAAAGAGGACATGAGGAAATGGAAACATATCCCCTGCTCATGGATAGGGAGAATAAACATTGTCAAAATGGCAATACTCCCCAAAGCATTATACAGATATAACGCGATCCCTATAGGGATACCCATGGCATTCTTCAAAGAAGCGGAGCAAGCAATCCTGAAATTTATATGGAACAATAAACGCCCACGGATAGCTAAAACAATTTTTGGGAAAAAGATGATGGGAGGCATCATCCTCCCCAACCTTAAACTCTACTACAAAGCGGTAACAATTAAAACAGCATGGTACTGGAACAAAAGCAGAACTGCAGACCAATGGAACAGGGTGGAATATCCCCACACACAACCTCAAATGTATGATCATCTAATCTTTGATAAAGGAGCAAGAGATGTGAAGTGGAGCAAGGAAAGTCTCTTTAACAAATGGTGCTGGCACAACTGGACAACCACATGCAAAAAAATGGGTTTAGAACTCGACCTGACACCATGCACAAAAGTCAGATCAAAATGGATTAAAGACCTCAACATCAGACCACAAACCATAAGGTACATTGAAGACAAGGTAGGCAAAACCCTCCACAATATTGAAGATAAAGGTATCTTCAAATATGACACGGAACTAAGCAATCTAGTATAAACAGAGATCAACAAATGGGACTACATTAAACTAAAAAGCTTCTGCACCGCAAAAGATACAGTGACCAGAATACAAAGACTATCTACAGAATGGGAAAGGATATTTACACAATACCCATCAGATAAGGGGTTGATATCGATGGTATATAAAGCACTGGTTGAACTCTACAAGAAGAAAACATCCAACCCCATCAAAAAATGGGGCGAAGAAATGAACAGAAACTTTACCAAGGAAGAGATACGAATGGCCAAAAGGCACATGAAAAAGTGCTTTACATCACCAATCATCACAGAGATGCAGATCAAAACAACCATGAGATACCACCTCACACCACAGAGGCTAGCACACATCCAAAAGAACAAAAGCAACCACTGTTGGAGAGGATGTGGGGAGAAAGGGACCCTTATTCACTGCTGGTGGGAATGTCGGCTAGTTCAGCCCTTTTGGAAAACAATATGGACGAGTCTCAAAAAACTAGAGGTTGAGCTCCCATTTGACCCAGTAATACCACTGCTGGGAATATATCCCAGAAAAGCCAAAAAGTATAGTTGAAATGACAGCTCCACTTATATGTTCATCGCAGCACTGTTTACAATAGCCAGAATCTGGAAAAAACCCGAGTGCCCTAGAACAGATGACTGGTTGAAGAAACTCTGGTACATCTATACAATGGAATACTATGCAGCTGTTAGAAAGAATGAGGTCATGACATTTGCATATAAGTGGATCAGCATGGAAAGTATTATGCTAAGTGAAATGAGTCAGAAAGAGAGAGACAGACATAGAAAGATTACACTCATCTGTGGAATATAGAATAATAGACTATAAGACTACCACCCAAGAATAGTAGAAATAAGTACCAGGAGGTTGTCTCCATGGCTTGGAGGCTGGTCTCTCATTCTGGGCAACTCAGAGAAGGGAACACCAAGTAAAATGTGGTTGGAGGTCATGTGGGGGAAAGATGATGGGGGCCTAATATAGACTAGAGACTGAACACAATGGCCACTCAACACCTTTATTGCAAACCACAACACCTAATCAGAGAGAGAGAACAAAAGGGAATACCCTGCCATAGTGGCAGTGTGGGGTGGGGGGAGACGAGACTGGGGGGGGGAGGGATGTTGGGTTTACTGGTGGTGGAGAATGGGCACTGGTGAAGGGATGGGTTATCAAACTCTGTAAGGGAGAAACATGAGCACAAAAATGTATAAATCTGTAACTGTACCCTCACGTTGACTCATTAATTAAAAATAAACTATTAATTAAAAAAATTTTTTAATGATTTCCTTATAACAAAAATTAAAAGCTCCTGCCAGTAAGATAGCTAAAATGGCAGGAGTGGATGTTTTGCATGCAGGAGGCCTGGGTTTCACCCCTGGCATTTCCTCGTCCCATAAGCACCACCAGGAGCAGTTCCCATGCAACTCACCAGGAGTAACTGCTTAGCACTACCAGGCATGTCCCACCCCAAAACAAACAAAAACAAACTCTAAAAATGCACTGTTCCTCTCATGTGATTTTGTAATATTTTATTGTCCTTTGTCTTCAACCTTCATGATTTACAGAGCTTACACTTTTCAAGTATATCGTGCAATAAATTCTGAGCATTATTCTTAATTTCACATAATTTGGTAAACTACTGCCTACTAACAACTTATTTTATGTAAATGAAGTTTTATTTTATCACAGATATGCTTATTTGCATATTGTCAACTCTTTTTGTACCACAAGCGTAGAGCTGAATAGATGCAAAAGTATATACATGGTTTACAAGCCTGATGTAAAAACTTGTTATCCCCTACTTTTTATTATATTTTGTATTTTTTAAAATTCTATCTAGAACATCTATGTTAGAGGCAGAAATAGGAAAAATGAATCAGTGTGGTTCTTTTAGTAATACCATGTGACCTTTTTCCTGAAGCCTTTAACCTTATGTAATATACAACAGTTTAGCATTGTTATGACAAGCAGTATAAATCTTAAAATTTTTTACCCACTATGAACTTTAACTGGATACTGGTTGCATGTGGAATAACTGAAGATCGTATGTAAGTACAAGTGTTTATGCAGATGTAATAAGCATGGAAAGGTCTTCAATTGAAACAAAGTGTGGGTAGAAATTCAGGAAGATGAAGGAAGAAAATGATACATAAGAAATTATATTAACATAAAGTAAAAGAGGACACAGGCAGAGTATACTTATGTAATAACGAATGGAAACCTTTCTAAAGCAGAGCATGTTTATGACTGGCCAGAGGATGTAATCTTTCCTTAGCAGCTCCATTCCTCTAAATCTGTGAGTCTTCCTTCACTTGCTGGATTATTTCATCTACCAAGTGGTACATGCCAAAACGAAATTGAAGTGCACTCTTTGTTTCTCATACTCTGCATAATCAGTAAATACTAAATGCTGAAGGTTTCAACCATTGAAATACTTTTAAAATATTTGTGTTCTCTCCATTTTTGCAACAGTAATTTAAATTCTGTTCCATAATCAGTAACTAAAATGATTATAATAGTCTTTTTAAGTTGCTTTAGTCCATTTTTATGTTAGCAAGTATGAGCTTACTGATGTGAAAGTCTGATTTGATATATCCTAAGGCTTTTCTATTTTTTTAACTTATTGATTCACCGTGAGATATAGTTGCAAGCTTTCATGTTTGAGTTACAATTACACAATAATCAAACACCCATCCCTCCACCAGTGCACATTCTTACCATCAATATCTTCAGTATACTCCCACTTTTCCCACCCTCCCACTGCCTCCATGGCAGACAATATTCTCCATAGAGAAGGGATCACTAAGAAAATGATGGTTTGAGGAATTGGTTGGGATGGGAGATGTGTGCCGAAAGCAGATAAAGGATCAAACATGATAGCCTCTCGGTATCTGCATTGCAAACCATAATGCCCAAAAGTAGAGAAGGCTTTTCTATTGACATAAGCTTGAGACTTAACATAACTTGAAGTTGTAGAGCCTTTAATGTTCTGCCACTCTTGATTTACCATCACCTTACCTCTTCTCTTTTCATCCTCTCCCATCATTCGTCAAGATTTTTAACACTCAAGTCTTTCATTCTTTCAAAGTGCCATTCTCTCACTTCTTTCCAAACTTTGCTTCTGTACTTTCTTATTGCCTCTTCCCCACCGCCCTTTTCTAACCCTTAATCATTCAATTTTTCTCCACTGAGAGATTACTTCTGCAAAATCTTCCATAGCTGCCGATTTCCTTTCCCTCGCCCCATTTTTAATTCCTCCTATGTGCTTCTGTGTTGTTTTTTATTTACCTTCCTATTGGTACATGAACTTTTTTGAAAATAATAGGTTCTGTGTGTCAGTGAGATATGTGCTGCAAAATAGGAGAGAGGGTAGTTGGTCTGTTATGTCCATATTAGAAGTGCAGTGTCTGAGAAAATCTTAGTAAAGAAAAAAAAGTCTGATTTCTTATTATAATAATGCATAGCCTCTAAATTTTGTGAATGTCAAAGTTAGTGCAGAATGATTTTGAAATCATAGAATTCTGTGCAAAGAACATACTTTCTGTTGACAATATATAGGTTAGAACTTAAGAAGATATAATTGTTGTTCCACCTCATATGTTTGTTTTAGGGAGAATATTATTTTAAAAAATCTGACTTTCAATAGTTTAAAGTAGAATTCTTACAACAAATATTTGTACTTTTTTTTAACAGAAGAGGATAGATATAATACTTACTCTCCTTTGCTCTTCAAGTACTTCCTGGCAGAAGGAATTATCAATGGGCATACTTTGTTGGTAGCATCTGCAAAAGAAGACCCTGCTCATATTTTACAGGTATTTAAATTAATATTAATTCTGTATCACATTTTGAAAATTTCATGAAAAATTTACTTATACATAAATTACAAATATGTGTATATGTAAGCATTAATGGGCCCATACATACCTTTTTTCTCTAAAAGTATCAATTGTATTTGAATATAGAGCTGCACTTAGTAGTGTGTGTGTGTGTGTGTGTGTGTGTGTTTAATTTCTTGTTTAGGGGCCATACCCAGCATGCTCAGGGCTACTTCTAGCTCAGGAACATTCTCAGCAGTACTCAAAGGACCATGTGATGCTGGGGATTGAACTCAGGCTTCCCACACACAAAACCATACACACTCAGCCCTTTGAGTTGTGAGGCTATATCAATAAACTATTTAATTTTGTTTAATTTTGTTTTCATTTTTGGGGTATACTTGGTGATACTCAGGGCTTCTGAGGAGCACGGGTGATGCCAGGGATTGAATCCAGGTCAGCTATGTGCAAGGGAAGTACCTTACCCACTTTACCCTCTGTACTTCTCTGGACCTCAGTAAGCTATTTTAAACTATAGTTTTCTCAAAAAGTATATAATTAGGGACTTTGTAATCAGAAAAATCTATAAAAAGCTTAGTAAAGAAAAATAGCTACAGAATATTATCATATATTACCTTGCTATTATCCCAAAGTATAAATCTAAAGACGTGTAGGAATTAGAAGGATGTACTTATGAATAAGATTTTACTTTGAAAAATTCAAAAATGATTCTCTTCTAAAATAATAAACAAAATAAGGTGACCCCACGAAAAGAGCACATGCTTAGCATGCAGACAGCCTGGATTCAGACTCTGGCAAACCGTGCCGGAGAGCACCTCCAGTGACCACGTCCAATCACAGTAGCAGAAATGGCCAGACTCTACCAGGTGTAGCCCAAATTAATTTGCTAGTTAAATGGAATAATCCGCAATATGATTTATATCTTTTTATTAAGACCAAAACATACTTAATCTCAGAGAGCACAGTTCTAACCTTTAAACTTATTAATTTTTGTGTCTGGAACAGGAACACAATTTATATCATTATTGACTACAGTACATGATCTAAAATAATTTATCCACAAAATATTTTCATGAAAGTGCTTAATATGAAAAATTATAAATAACCATACAATTTATAGAAATTTTATAACAATCCATCAACAAACAACAAAATTATCTTCTACACCCAATGAAAGTCACTTTAATACTGAAACTAGTGTGATTTTTTTTTATAAAGGTGGGACTTTGCCTATTAAATCATGAAAATTGCTTTGCATAATTTTCCAAGTGATTTTCTTTTAGCTATTGGATCTGTTTCCTTTTGATCTTTTTTGTCTTGGTTTCTGTGTATGTATGTGTGTGTGTGTGTGTTTTACTTTTATGTTTTCTTGATGTTTTTATTTTTTGTGTTCCTTTTCCTTGGCCCTAATTGATCACTTTCTGAAAAATACTCCATTTGCTATTAGCAGGCATATAAAGGTAAAACTCATTGTCATAAAGAAGATCTGCAGGCTCTTCTTTTTACAGCATACTGAGTCTAACATTTTTGCATCAAACATTATATGGCTATTTAAGAAAAATTTGCCAGTCCAGAAGCAGGAAGGCTGATATATGATTTTAAAATTAAAGTGGTAGAGGGAAATGGACATCTGGTGGAGGATGTCTTTTGGAACATTGTGCACATGAAACTCTGTCATTAACAGTATTGTAAATCACAGAGCTTCAATATTTTAAATTATAAGTTAAAAATTAATAAGTATTTGGAGGGCTGGAGCAATAGCACAGCAGTAGGGCATTTGCCTTTCACGCAGCCAACCCGTGTTAGATTCCTCCGCTCCTTTCGGAGAGCTCGGCAAGCTACCGAGAGTATCGCACCTGCACGGCAGAGCCTGGCAAGCTACCCGTGGTGTATTGGATATGCCAGAAACAGTAACAATAAGTCTCACATTGAGAGACGTTACTGGTGCCCGCTCTAACAAATCGATGAACAATGGGATGACAGTGACAGTGACAGTGAAGTATTTGGAATCCCCTGAGTATCACTACATAGTATCCTCTGAATACTGCCAAGAGTGACCCCTTAGCACAGAGCTAGGAGCAACTTTGTATTACATGACAATTGATCATCAATTATGTACTCAAGCTTAGGTATCTTGGATTAGCTATAAAATTGAATGTGAGTTCAAGAAAGTTTTTATCTTTAATTTTATTGTTACTATTTGATTTAAAATATTTCTCTAAATGATTAATGAAAGTAATCAGAGCTATTTATATACTAAATAAAAAATTATGACTGATAAAAACTTAAGTTATAGATGCTGGAGAGATAATACAGCTTGTAAGGTTCTTTCCTTGCATGTAGTGGACCTGGGTTCAATTCCCAGCACCTCATGTGATCACTGAGCCCTGCCAGCAGTAATCCCTGAGCACAGTGCCTGAAATAAACCCCAGGCATGAGGGGGTGTGACTCCAAAAGAACAACAAGAATTTAATTAAATTTTTTATCATGGTTAGTACAAAGAAAAAGTTTCTGGTATATGAGAAAAATTAGAACAAATAAAATTGTTCTAAAAATTGAAATGAAATTTTGAGGGACTGGAAAGACAAGACTGACCCTGGTTTTATCCCCAACATCACATGTCCCCATAATTCTGTCCCCAGCACCCTGAGGACTATAAGGAGTGACTAGTGAGTAAAGAGCTAGAAATAGCTCCTTACCACTGCTAGGTGTGGCCCAAACACCCAAATATTAATTAATTAAATGAGATGTTAAATACAAATACATATAAGCAGCTTTCTCTGCACAGTGTTTAATCAGGTTTAATCAAGTTTTTTGTGTGGTAACTCAATTCGAATTATAATTTAACTTTTACCAAACAGTAATAATGGCCAAACACAAAGGTATTAATACTGTTAAGAGATAACAATGCTAGATTGGTATGGGGAGAGGGAGAATCGTATAATTGCTTAAAATCCTATAATTGCTTAGTTTTAATTTTATAATGTATGATTGGGAATTTCTGGAACCTATAACCAAGACAAATATTTCTAGTAGAAGAAAGGGAAAAAGACAATCTTATAGACCATAATTATCTTAAAACTGTGTATAACTAAAAGACAAGTAAAGGATAAAAAGCCCCATCAGCTGCCTAAGATATATTATATAACCACCCCGCAATTTATCCATCATTCTTTGAAAACATATTCATGCCTATTGTAGTCAAAGCTCCTTCAGGAAGTCAGCATTAAGATGTAACACTGAAAAATTACACCCCTTAGAAAATCCTATGGAACAATATAGGTGGTGTTGTTAAAGCTTTTGAAAACACATATGGTAAGTGTTTTTCAGTTAACTATTTTACCCAAAATAATTTTCTTGTATTCTCAAATACAGGTAAGAACAGTCTCTATGAAAGTTTACTATGGAACGTTTCATAAGATAATAAAAATTATATTTCTACATTAAAGTATTTGAATATTTATCAGTGCATAGGGCAATTTTTCATAAAATTTAATATTATAAATATTGTATACACAAATGTACTCAAAAGCATGTCTTTAGAGCTTGACAATGCTTATTTTTTTAATTATATCTTTTTTTGTTTTGGGGACACACCCAGCAACGCTCAGGCTTACAACTGGCTTTCCCACTCAGGAATCACTCCTGGGGAGGCTCAGGGGACCACATGGGGTACCAGGGATCCAACCCATGTCAGCTGTGTGTACCAGGCAAGCACCCTACCTGCTGTACTATCTCTCCAGTCCCTTAATTATAACTTTTTAATAAATTTTCACATAAAATGTTATGTAATAAGCATTGTAGAATTAGAGAAAGCAAAATGATTTTCAGACCTATTATTTTTTTCTCCCCCCCACCTTTTGTTACTGTTGCTTTTGCTGACATTGATATTGTAATAACCCAGATGCTGCACACACATAGGCAGTGTTCACATATTTACTTGTGGTGCAGACCTCAATTTAAGTGCTATTTCAGATAGTCTAGGTCATTGTTAAAATGTGATGACATGCCAGGTAGGTAGTTTTCTTCTAGGAAGAGATATCTAATATCTAGAGCTTAATTATCTAATAATTAAAGGATTAATTACTGACTTGTTTCATTAACATTTTTATTTATCTAGTCAACAACAGATGTACTTAGGTGGAAGCCTAGAGTGCTATGAAGGAGCTTGAAAACTTGTAATTTTGGTTTCATTAGTTTTTTGGCAGGGGGCAGTAGGTCATACCTGGTGGTGCTCAGGCA
The DNA here is from genome assembly GCF_027595985.1 of Sorex araneus. Lineage (NCBI taxonomy): Eukaryota > Metazoa > Chordata > Mammalia > Eulipotyphla > Soricidae > Sorex > Sorex araneus. The sequence goes on from NC_073307.1 coordinate 133,345,261, forward strand.
TTACTCCTGACTCCTTATTAGATATTAATTTGAATTAACATTTAATGTATTAATGTAAATTGACATTTTGCTATTAGCATGTTCATTTGAATCAACGTTTTATTTTTAAATTGGTGGTGGGAGGAGTTTTGGAGCACACCATGCTGTACTCAGATGGTTGCTTCTGGCTCAGTACTTGAGGGTCACTCCTGGCAGTGCTTGGGAGAACCATGCAGTTCATGGATAGAACCTGAGTCTCCATCATGCAAAAAAATGTTTCTAGTCTGGTGATCTGCTTCTACCCTGAATTAATATTTTAAGGGTTATTTTTTTTCCTTTCAATTTGGTGTCAAGATTAGTCTTGTTTACAATCCGTCTGTTATTTACTGATCACAGAATAAAAAATTACAAGTTTGAGTCCAGTGAATAGTCAGTTGTCTTATCTTACAGCATTGTAAACTATCTGTTCTTTCTGTGTAGATAGAATGCAAAAATATCTCAGTTCCAACCCTTTTCTTCATCTGCCAAAAATTGAGATCACTAAAAGAATAAAGTTTAAAAAAAAAAACACCCCCCATTGTCCTGATGAGCTTTTTCATATTGTTCTTGTGTAGCGTCTATATTCTTGATTGGAAATTTTTCTATTACACATTTTTCAAAGATAATAGTTTTATAATAACTCAGAGCAAAAGCAGTATATTACCAAGCCCATCTACCATTCCACTTTGTAAGTTTTTTACATGTTCAATACATCATAGATTAACATATTTCCCTATACATTCTTAGCTTTTCCTGACTATATAAATATCACTGTCTTCTGTCCATAAGTAACAAATATTAGAAGGGCTCTTTAATGGCAAAACTATAATCGAATTATATTCCCTTGATTTCTTTGTCAACATTTTGCATTTATATATTACATATATATATACACATATATATATACATATATATGTATCTGCCTTTCAGTGCCTATAAATCTGAGGTATAAGTTGGCCCAGAAATTTGCTGTTTGACCCCAGTATTTTACTCTTTCCTCCTCTCTACCCCTGATTGCTTGTGAGAGCTTATTTAAAATTCTAAGTTTTCCCCTGGCAGCCACAGTTAGAGCTGCTTTGGCAAACTAAAAAGACTAAGAAGAAGCATGCAAAGGCTCAGTAATGCTTCCAGTGACCTACATTTTGTAGCCAGCTTTTGAAAGATGGCATGTGCCTTATTTTCCAACAAGGAAATGAAAGATAAGATAAAATTGTAAAAGAACATAAAGAAGCCTCTCTATCACAGGCTAGGGAGAGCCATTTCTGTTATAATATTAAAATAAACACATTTTGGCGTTCGTGTTTGTTTGTACATCATTTCAACAAAAGGAAGGAATTTGCATGCAGAAAAGTAGCCTAAATCATTTGGCAAAAAATGTCATGCTGTGTAATAGGATATTTGTACTCAGGAGGAAGTGTGTGTTTTGTTTGGTTTTGGTGTCACTGAAAGTGCATAAAAACTACTTCCAGATCTGTGCTCAAAGATTTATCCTGGCAATGCTCTAGGGACCATGCAGTGCTGGGGCCCAAGCCTGGGTCTACTCCTGGCAAGCCGTGTGGTCAGCCCATTAAGCTATCTCTCTGGCCCCAAGAAGCATAATTTCTTTTTTATTTTTATTTATTTATTTATTTTGCTTTTTGGGTCACACCCAGCAATGCACAAGGGTCACTCCTGACTCTGAACTCAGGAATTACCCCTGGCGGTGCTCGGGGGACCATATGGGATGCTGGGAATCAAACCCAGGTTGGCCCCATGGAAGGCAAATGCCCTACCCGCTGTGCTATCACTCCAGCCCCCAAGAAGCATAATTTCCTTGCCATCTGATTATGAATTTCAGTTTCCCTTTTATTACTTAGCTGTGGATTTTTCATTCTCCATAGTAGGAAAGGAATGATATCCTGTCTTATTTCATAATTACAAATTGAAAATGAAATATCTGATATTTGTAAATTGTAAAACACTTTTTCCAGACCTTATGTTTGCTTTCAAGAATTTTAGTTCGAATACATAAAAAAAATGAATGGTTTTAAATAGTTGGCAGTTTTGTTATATTCAAATAAAATATTAAAAATCCGGGAACTATTTATTATATAGCATTTTGTTATTCCTTGAAAAAAAGGCTCAAAACTAAGAAGTAGGAATATTTGAAACAGAGTTTATTTTATTTCTGAATACTACTAGTATTATATCCTTGGGGAGGGATAAATAAATGACTTCAATTGATGAAATCAGTGCCATTTAAATAATAGCACATTATAGATCCCACAGAAGGAAACAGACGGCCATGGCCATTGATTTCCTAGACAGGCTGGGAAGATATCTCATGTATAAAAGGATTGACTTTATTCTGTGGAAACTCAGAACACACAGGCTGTCTATCTCTCCAGGTGATGCTGGGGTCATTCTTACAGTGGCCAGTGTCTTTCTTGAAATTTTTTGTCTTATTTTTGTTTGCTAGATATCCTCTGTGGTTCTATCAGGGCTATACCTAAGAGTGCTCAGGAGACTATGTGGTGCTGGGGACTAAAACTGGGATTCTATAATCCAAGGATGTGCTCCTTGGCATGTGCTCCCTTTGAGCTTTTTCCATGAGTTTAAGTTATATTAATCAGAAACTGACTACAGGTGCACAAAGTAAACATAATTCACCAGTCTGTCTTTGGATAGCATTGTATGCTAATGAATGAAACAGAAATATGCTAAATTCATTTTTTTACATTCTTAAACTATGTCTAAAAGTGTATGCTAGATTTCAAAAACAGGACAGAATTAAACTGAAGAGTTAAAGTAGATGTGGAAAATAGACCTCAGCCTGTGAAGTGAAGCTGATCCTATATGTTTCTTAAAGTATGTTATTATGGGTCTGAGAGATAGTATAAGAGGTAAGGTGCTTTTCTTGTACATGAATGACCCCAGATTTCATCTCTGGTATTGCATATGATACCTGAGCACCACCAAGAATGACTCTTGAGCACAGAGCCAGAAAAAATCTTTAATCACAGTCAGGTGTGGCCCAACTCTCAACCCCTGAAAAATTAAGCAAATAGATTATAACATACGGGGTACTAAAGTATTTAAGAAAACCTGTTTATACTAGTTACTATCATTTATTTATACTATAAAAGAAGAAAGACAACTCATTTTTCCCTTTTAACACCAATTTACTACAAAAATATTTTCAAAATTAATTTTTAAAATTAAGAGATATCAATTTTTACTTAGTATATGACAATACCTTGATTGAAACACTGTTCAATATGTGAACTTCTACTTTGTAAAAGGAAAAACTCCATTTGTGAATGTGTGTGCTGGGACTCAAACCCCAGGCCATATATGTTTTAGTTATTTGAATCATGTGTTCTGCTACTACACCACATTCCTGACTTGACTCACATTAGCCTCAAAGGCTAAGTATATTAATATATACCAATAATATGTGCCTGCTTCTCTGTCAGTAAAAATAACAAAATTTCTAAGAAATTTGCTTCAACTTATGAGAATATTTTGAAGAAATAGGTATTATAACTTTTATATTAAACATTTAAAAATACACAAAATTCTATATCAAATATATTGAAAAAATGGCAGAATTGTTTTAGGCCTTGTGAATAGTTGTTCTGAACAGCCTTGACAGTTCTGATTTTTATATCACAGTCACTGTTGTCCCATTGCTCATTGATTTGTTCAAGCGGGCACCAGTAACGTGTCTCATTGTGAGACTTATTGTTACTGGTTTTGGCATATCCAATATGCCATGGGTAGCTTGCCAGGCTCTGCCGTGCAGGCGCAATATTCTCGGTAGCTTGCAGGGCTCTCCGAAAGGGGCAGAGGAATAGAACACGGGTCAGCCACGTGAAAGGCAAACGCCCTACCACTGTGCTATTACTCCAGCTTATATATGGGAAAAAATTATTATGAGTCCTAGTGATGACAGAATGCCAGGAACTTCCTACATTTTCCTTTATACTTCTTATAACCAATGCCTTTTATAGGCAGTATTGAAAGGATATGGCTTTTGTTTAAGCCTTTCACCCAGGCGCTTCAATGGAGCAGACATTCTCTGTCTCTGCCTACACCAGATAAACCTTAGAGGCCACAAACCTCCTGAAGAAAAATCCAGGCACCCGGCACCAGTGATGGAAAACTCCAGCCCACATGGAGGTGGGTAGGAGGCACCCCACCCCATCTCCCCACCCACCCAGTATCCTGACTGTCATGTCCAGGAACTGCCTCCTGGTGCAATTTAAGTACATTAACTGCCAAGATCCAGAGACTCGCGAATGAATCTCAGAAGGTGGCAGCTCGCCACAGAGATTATCTCCGGACCCCAGTAATTTCAAGTATTAGATATCCAAGAGCACGTGACCGCTTTGTGGCTGTGTGACTTCCTATACTATTCATAACAAGCAATACAAAATAAATTATTTAGCATCTGCTTGTGGGGAAGGCTTTAGTGGCAATGAGAAAATTCAAAATAATGGTAGAGGGCAGGGGTAATGATGGTGGAATTGGTGTTAAAATATTGAATGTAATCAATTACTGTGAACAACTTTATGAAAATAAAATTGGAAAAAAAAAAGACTTGGAGTAACGAACCAGAGAGGTATTACAGCAGGTAGCACACTTGCCTTGCACATGACCGACCTGGGTTCAATCCCCAGCATCCCATGTGGTCCCCATGTACCACCAGAAGTAACTCATGCATGGAAGGCCAGGAGTAACCCTTGAGCACCCTCGTTATTCCCACTCCCCCAAAAAAAGACATATGGTATTAGCAAACACATTGCCAGCACCTAAATAAGAATTTAAATTTACTTATACCTCATTTTCTCAACCTCACTCCCAGATTGTGATAGAACTCAGGGATTAACTACATGTCTAAATTTAAATTGCTCTGAGGTTCTAATATAGCTCATGCTGTTAGAAATGTAATGGTTTATAATATATTTTAAAATAGAATATGATTAGAATTGAAGATAGTGTTGTTATGTATTTTTTTTTTAACTTCGTGCAATCCTTTCCATTCTTTTTGAATGACTTCTTATGTAGACTTCCATATCTAATTCACATTATACTCCTTTCCTCAGTTGTAGTTGGGAAAATATCAAGAACATTGCTCTTAGCTAATGATCTCATTTTTTAATTTTAATATTCATGTAATTGATTTTTCAGCCAATTTGAAAGTATTATTTTTGTCTAGGGCTTGAGTTTTATTTTAAAAATAATTTTTGTTCTACCTGACACTGTTTTTCATCTTTCTTGTAATATCAGGAATTTTGCCTCCTTTATATTTCAGGAAAAAATTCAGTATCACTGACATTTCCTAATGTGTACTGAAATTGTTTGAAATATGGATCAAAATGTTAATTGCTAATTACTAATCTTAAAATATATGTTTTTAAAACTTTCTAGCCCCCAACTTTGATATACTCTATGCAATCTACACTATTTCCAAATGTTTTTAACAATTACCTCCCCATAGCTTTTAAATACTTAACTGAATATAATGTGGCAACCATTTAACCTATTAAGTATAGTTGTTAATATACTTTTATATTCAAATTATGATGAGTACTATCTTTTGTTGTTTAAGAAAACAAATTCTTCCCCCAAAACTGTCCCAAATCAACAATAATAAATTTACTGAAACAATATATTTGCTGATATATATTTACTGATACAAGGATAACACTTAAGTAGTATTAATTATACAGCTACTAAAACCTGCAAGGATGAAAAGAATTTATTTTTAAGAAGGATTTCTTGTGCTGCATGGATTATGTTGCTACATAATAGCTCAGTAGTACTTCTGCTGAATTGTAAATGAGCTTAGAGAGGAGTATGATGCCGATAGTTAGTGTAATGCATTGGTAATTAAGAGGGTGGGAGGTTAAGCTTCATTAACTGCTGAGGGATTGTATCTTTGGTTTTATTATGCCCTAGAGAATATTAAAAGTGAGAAGGGTCAAACTGTTGGAATCAGATTTTGCTAGTGCATCTGCCAAAGTAAAGACCACAAAATAATGTATCTGTTAAGCATACACGACATGAATTTAAAAGGAAAGTAATATGTTTACATCTTTTGTATCAGAACAGACATTACTGGTGAAAAAATTAAGTATATTATTACTAAAGGAAGTGTATTTTAATATTAGTTACTTACACTTTTCCATATGAAAAAATTTAAAGAAAAATTTTACTGTTGTTTCTGCCCAAATATGAAGCAGATACTTTTACTTGGTTTAATTGTCTGTTTTATTTGTTGTAAGGAGAGCAAAGTTTCATGTGTTACATCCTGACTTCTGCATAACTTATAAAACCTCCCTTTTTGATGGTAGTAATAGGGGAATGTGCTTGAACCTGTCAGTGCTTGAACACAGAGGCTTCTTGTCTCATTTCCTGCCTCATTCAGAAGATGCTGATGTGCTTAGGACTAGTTGTGCAGTGTTGTTTGGTCACTGGAGTGGTTGGGTCCACCAAGACCATCCTGGGATGTTCTGGGTATACCCGGGCTACACCTAGCTGTGCTCAACAAGCCATGAAATGCTAGCAATCCTACTTGGGGCTTTGCATACAAGGCATGTGTTCCAACCCTTTGAATTATCTCTCAGTCCCTAAAAATCTCCTTTCTTGTTTTGTTTGGTTGGTTGGGTTGGGTTTGAGGAATACAGCTGGCAGTGCTCAAGCTACTCCCAACTCAGTGCTCGGGGTCAGTCCCTCCCAGCAGTTCTCAGGGAACCATTCAGTGCCAGGGATAAAACTCCATATCATGTACTCACACTCTTTGAGCTCTCTTCCATGCCCTGCCACCTCCATGAAAATTTCCTTTTTAAACTTTTCTGATCCTTGATAACAGCTACATGGGAACTTCAAAAAAATCACATTGCAGAAAAGAACAAAATCTGATATCTGAATATTTCCTTTAGGAAGGTCCTAGTAACTATAAGGTGTTTTTCATTGGTAAACTTTTGGTCCTCATTATAATGATAACAAAACCTGTTATCAGTAGAATGCTTAGAAACAGATGCTAAGGGAATTTTAGACTACTTAGGAAAGAGAGATACTATATTTTATCAAGTCCAAATTGCTATTTTATAACTTGCATCATTACTTTTTATACCACTAAATTTTTTTAAAGCTGCTAAATAAGCTAGTTTTCTAGTCACTTAGAGTTTTACCTAATTCTTTTTTGCATTTTCTTCAGATTTTTTTACTTGTATATTTAAAAAGTCAGGAAAAATTAGAGATAATCATAAATGTGTCACATTTATTTTAATTACTTTTTTTTTTGGTTTGGGGGTCATACCTACTTGTTCTCAAGGGTTAATATGGGGGGGGGCATAAACCTTGATATTATAAAGCCTGAGTTCCAGCTCACTGAACTATTTCTGTGGCCCTTGACACACTTTCTGATTCAGATACAGGCATCATTGTTTTTCATAATTCACAGTTTTCACACACTGTACTCTTTTCTGTGCATACTGGTTTGCCACTTAAGTACCACAGTTATGCCCAGGCTGGGGAGAGAACTCATAGGTGTGACCCAAAAAGAAAAAAAAGAAACCTCATTTGTATTACATGGTGTGTGCATCATTTATATTCTCATAGTAGTACACAAGCATTCTCATTTTTCCGCATCTTACCAACTCTCCTCATCTCTTGTTTTTCTTCTGACAGCCTTCCCTGAGTTTGGATATGTAAAATAAAACAATAACACCTTTTTGTTTTCTAGTTAATAGGACATATATTTGTCTCTCATTTGTGTCTTTAAAGAGTTAGCAATTTTTCTTTAAAAAAAATTTGTATGCTTTTTATCTCTTCGTTAGAGATTTTTCTGGTTGTTCCTTTCATTGAAGGAAATGGATAATTTGGGGTTCGGTTTGGAGGCCGCACCCAAAGATGCTCAGGGGCTATTCCCAGCAGAAAACTAGTACAGATCCTTGCATCCATCACCAACCTGATTCCCTTGTCATTAGGGCAATGTCCATTGTTTCACGGTCTAGAGCCTAGCTTCTTAAACTAGGCTTCTTAGCTTGGGAACCCGCATGGATATAAGCAACCCAGTTTAAAAATGTGCAAAGGACATGATAGATATAAAAAGAGGATACACAAGTGGCCCAAACCATGCATGAAAATATGTTTAATATCATCTGTAATTAAAAGTAAACCAAAGCCATAGTGAGATACCATTTCACAACCACTATGATAGCTATTTTTTAAAAAAGGAAAAACAAACTTAGAAAGGCAATAGAAGGAATGAACCTTCAAACATTGCTATGGAGAGGTAAAATAGTACAGCCACAATGAACATACATGGTAGTGTCTCAGAAAATTAAAGCTACTGTTATCTATATAGGTAGTACCAAATCTATCTATAGATAGATTAGATAGTACCAAATGTAATTGAAAAATTTGTGCATGAATGTTTGTATCAGCATTATATATAAGAGCCTAAAGTTGGTGGTTTTTTTTTGGTTTTTGTTTTTTGCTTTTTGGGTCACACCTAGCAATGCACAAGGGTTACTCCTGGCTCTGCACTCAGGAATTACTCCTGGCGGTGCTCAAGGTACCATATGGGATGCTGGGATTCGAACCCAGGTTGGCCGTGTGCAAGGCAAACACCCTACCTGCTGTGCTATGAAGAGCCTAAAGATTTTAAAAGTTCAAAATGTCTGCCTATGATGAAGGATAACTAAAATGTCACCTCTCCATACAATGGAATATCACTCAGTCACAAAACAGAATGATGTACTGACACATGCTATAATGTGATGACACTTCAAAATATAATGTTAAGTGAAGGAAACCACACACAAAAGGCCATATCTCATATAATTCTACTTACCAGGAGTTATCCCAGAATACATCTGGGATCCCCAAATAAGACAAAAAATAGTGGCTATGAGACTTTTTTGGATGTGATGCAAATGTTCTAAAATGAGTTGTAGTGGTGATTACTCATCTCTAAATATACTAATAGCCACTGACAACACATTTTGAATGGGTAAAATAATGAACTTTGTGATATAAATTCCTCTGCCCCTCTCAGAGCCCGGCAAGTTACCGAGAGTATCTCGCCCACATGGCAGAGCCTGGCAAGCTACCCATGGCATATTCGATATGCTAAAAACAGTAACAAGTCTCAATGGAGACATTACTGGTGCCTGCTCAAGCAAATCGATGAGCAACAGGATGATAGTGACAGTGATATAAATTTATTTCAGTTAAAAACTAAGAAAAAATATTTTAGATAAACAATATTATGTATTCTGTTAAGCATTACAGTTTGGAACAAGTGACTTTTATCAATGTAAAACTTAGAATGATTATTTCATCTTATATCTAAGGGGTTTTAAATGATCTTTTGGACTGTGGTGGAAGGTTATTGTCAATAAATTGATTTTTGAAAAACTTCTTAAAACAATGAAATGTTCAGCATAGAGGAAAATACATATAAAATATATTAAAAAAGCTTACCGTTTATTAATGTTCATCTAGTCAATAGATGTTGCTTATATTAACACTAGGTTTAATGTTGTATTTTGATTGTGGGTTCCATTCTCTGTGGTGTGCAGTTCAGCACTATTCTTGGTTACCAACAATACATCCAATAAACACAACTAGTAATGTGAAGCTTTAAAACAACACATCCAATAAACACGACTTACAGTGTGAAGATTTAAAGCCAGACTATCTAGTTGCAGAATCCAACCCAGTATGCCATATTGTGCTCTATGTCTCCAAAATGTTCATTTCCATTGGAAAAGTATTTTTTTATTTTAAGCTTCCAGCTCTTCTTTAGGATGGACTTGGAGATTAAATTATGTAACTAGCTTCTAATTCTGGCATAATTTACAGTATAAGTCCACTTTGAGGTCTTTTAGAAGATAACTAAAATATATGATGATTAATGTACTTTCCGGCAGATTACTTGACATGATCCTAAGCATCAATCAGTTTGATCCTGAAGAATAAAAATTGCAGCTTAATGTTTAATAAAGTCACAGATTATGTTCACCAATCCAGGTTCCCTTATGATTCCAGCTAATAAAAATTAAAATTGTCGTGTGTATTTTTCTTCTCCATACAGTAACAATAAGTCTCAATGAGAGACATTACTGGTGCCTGCCCGAACAAATCGATGAGCAACGGGATGACAGTGACAATGATAAAATTTATATGCTTTCTTTCTTTGCATTATTTCTGTAGCATTTCTTCTGTTAAAAAAAATTTCTTTGTAGTTTTTGGTGCCACTCAGTAATTTTCTTCCAAAAAAGAAACGATAAAATTGAAATTAAGCATCTCTTCATTTAAACAGAAATGTTAAATTGATTTTCATTGTTCAAAGGAGAGACATAAACTTGCAGGTGTAAAATGAATATTTAATACAGGCAAAATATATGTCTTTATTCTTCGTTATTTCACCCATTATTTCGGTGAATGAATTTTTTGAATTCTAGAATTACAAGCCAGTAAACAAATTGCACATGTGCCTTATTTTTACTTTGTGGCAAACATAACAATAATTACATGTAATACATAAGTGCTAATTCCAGACTTTATTCTGTGTATGAATGTTTAAAAAGTAAATGTTGCTTCTTGTTGCAACAGAATTAATTTCAGTAAGTATTAAATTTGAATATTCTCTTTAAGTTCTATTCATTGCTGAAAAATTTAACTTCACCTGGAAGGTTTTTGTTTTAGAAATACCTCTTTGTCAAGACTTTATGCTTGAATTAATTTTAAGGCATTGATTTTTTTAATATAGTGAAGCTATATTATAATTAATATTATGATTTATGAAAGTGGTCATTCTTTTGCATCACAAATGCTTAATAATATATCATTCTGTTTTCTTAGGAACTTCCTGCACCTTTACTTGATAATAGTGAAAAAGAATTTGATGAAGATATATGTAACCATACTAAACCTGAATCTGATATGAAGATGAAAATAGCCTGGCGTTACCAGTTATTACCCAGGATGGAGGCAAGTGAACATGCAAATTATTTCTAAAATTCTTAAATGTGTTTTACTCTTAATTGTATAGAATCTTTTCATCATAGAATTTTATAGAACCTCTTGTTCTTGGGGTGGGGAGGTAGTGCTGATAGTTTACACCTGGCTTTGCTCCCATCTTATTTCTGGCTCTGTGCTTGGGAGTGACCTCTAGTGCTGCTTGGGGATCAGCTCTGGTACTGGGAATAAGAACTATAGTCGCAGCTACTGCATCCACATGCAAAACAAGAGCCTTACTTCCTGTAGAATCTCTAGCCCAATACCTCTTATTCTTTAACTGCAATACAGTGTATACTTTTTTTTATTTTAAGTAGGTAGGTACTCAATTTGTTGAGTTACTTTTTAATAGGCTTTTAGGTAAGTTTTAAATTTATAGAATAAATAAACAGGAAGCAGCAAGAATTTCAGTGTAATCCTTTGTGTCCCATCTTCTCTTATATGTCTGTGGTGTAATTCGTATGTATATGTAAAGCCAAATATTTGTGCATTATATCAACTAAAGTTTATAGGTTCCTTAAATTCACTCTTTTAGCCATTCTGTTAGTCTCACAAATGTATAATGGTATGTACCTACCATTATCTATAACATCTACTTGCTAGATAGATACTATCCGATTCATGAATGATTGAATAAAGTAGCTTAGAAAAATAATAGTTTCACTTCTCTGCATCTGCACCCGACATATTCATCTTCCTTCTCTTCAGATTCCTAACCAGTCGCTAGAGTATTCAGTTGAGATGACATTTAAAAAAAAAATGATGGCAAATTGATTCTTTTATCTTAGGATTGGAAACCAGAATAAGCGAACTAATTAAGCTATTTCTATATAACATTGGTTACCTGTGGGTCAATATGACTGTAGCTCTTAAGAATTACTACATTTTCAATCATTACATTTTCAATGTACGGCCTAGAATGGAACGAACAGGGTGAGAGACTGAGTTTATCATGTTGACCACGACCATCCATGGTAACTTGCAGTTCCAGAAGGCTTAGTCTAAACCCTGGACATGGGAGTCTCCCAGTGGACAGTTCCACAACAAAATTGACCACATTATATTCAATCGACAATTTTGCCTGACCGATGTTGCTGTTGCCCCAAAATTCCAAATGGAATCAGACCACTGTCTCCTTCGTGCAAAATTCTGCTTTACAGAGCAGGGAGAAAGGGCTGCAAAGTTTAAGAAGAGAACTCATAGAATGACCACTAACTGGGAGCTCTTTGGTGCTATTGTGGAAATATGGGAAGATGCCATCATTGACAGCGTCGAGGAAGAATCAACTGGTTCAGCACCTCCATGACTGCGTCAGGAATGCCAAGACTGGGAAAGCCACAAACAGACGCCTGTCCTCAGAAACTCCCGAGCTCATTCGACAGTTTGCTTTGGCACGAGCCTCAGGTAATCACAAGCTAATGTTCGAGCTCGCAAAGCTGTGCAGAAAAGTGATAAAGGAAGACCTGAAAGAAAGGGCAGCAGTGCTGGCGATGCGGCATATGCCAGGAAAAGTATTCGCAACACCTGCCTGTCCTTCACCAACTATAAGACCAAGATGACTGCCCTCCAACATCCTGATGTATCTATCACATCTCCAGAAGGGCAATGGCTGTCCACAACTTCTACTCAGATCTCTTTGATAGCCCACGTCCACCTGACCACATACTAAATTCCGCCAGATGTATATGTCGTTCCCAGCGTTCTCCCTTCCAAAATCCTACTCACCATTTCTTCGGTAAAGAAGCATACAGCATCCAGTCTGGACAAGGTCAGACCCGAACACCTGAAGTACTCGTCAATACACTGGCTCAGCTCTTCACACGCTACCTGTCTGAATGCAAGGTTCCGTCCCAATGGAAAACCAGGAGGACTGTCCTGCTGTATAAGAAGGGAGAGACCTATGACATCAGCAACTGTCGCCCGATCTGCCTGTTGTCCATCGTCCACAAGATGTTAAGTCGAGTCATCCTGAATAGGATTGGCAGAACACTAGATGAAGGACAACCATGCAAGCAAGCCAGGTTCTGAAAAGGATTCAGCACGATTGACCATATCCACACGGTGACCAAGATCATTGAGATCTTGCAATCAACATGCCGCTCTGTCTAACATTCATTGATTTAAAGAAGGCCTTTGATTCTTTTAAGAGTGAAGCAGTCATCAAAGCCCTAGCCTAACAGGGTGTTCAAACTCAATACATCAGGATCTTCCATGCGCTGTATTACGGATTCACCCCCAGGATCTCACCATTCTACAAGTTATCATTGATGTAAAGAGAGGGGTTTGGCAGGGTGACACCATTTCACCAAAACTCTTGTGCCACCCTCGAGAACATCATGCGACGACTGTAATGGGAAGCAGTGGGAGTGAAGATAGAGGGTAGGCAACTACACCACCTCCGCTTCACTGATGACATCGTTCTCATAACAGCAAATATCAGCCAAGCCGCACGAATGCTGACTGACTTCAACTGTGAGTGTGGAAAGTTCAGACTGCAGCTGAATCTCATGAAGACAATGTTCATGAGAAATGGGCTAGTTCCTGATGTTCCGTTTGCCCTCAACAGAACGAGTATCTCCGAATGCAAGTTATGTGTACCTAGGTCGAGAACTCAACATGACAAATGATCTGGCACCTGAGCTTCGCAGGAGGAAGAGAGCAGTGTGGACCACCTTCAAGAGCATCGAAGAAGTGGTTAAGAGGACTAAGGACCTCCGGATCCGGGCACATCTTTTTGACTCCACCATTCTTCCTGCACTGATATACACCTCAGAGACCTGGGCCCTATGAAAACAGGATGAGAACACTATTAGGTTATCCCAATGGGAAACCAAAAGAGCTATGCTTAGAGTGTCACATTTCATCCAAGTGAGAGAAGGAATCGGAGTTCCAAACTCCATCGACGATCAAGAATCAGGGAAGCTGTCTCATTTGCCAAGCCTTCGAAAATCAGATGAGCCAGACACATCATGCAATTTAGAGATAACCACTGGACTAGAGCTGTTACCGACTGGATTCCACGGCATTTTTTGAAACTTAATTTCTTCAATAATATAGAACTCTAATATCAAGGCTGATATCGTTCCAGCAATTCATGAGAGCATGTTAACTCCTTGTTATATTAATGGAGAAATCCTTACTTGTGGTTCAACCACGGAGAATCCTGTAGTAGATACAAATATTATTGTATTTCAATAATACAATTGAAAATTATTAACTCTTATTTCTGATCATTGAATTGAAGCTCAGAGTGGTTCAGTAGCCTTGAAGTTCTTGCTTTCTGATAGGCCATACTGAGAAAAAGGAGATAATGATAACAAGAAATATTTAGTGTGTTACAGATTTTCTAGGAAAGTTTTGTTTCTTTCCAACATACTGAAGGTGGGGATGATATTTGCTCTGAAGTCCTGGTTCCCCCTCGCCCCCCCGCAACCAGAGTTTAATTTCTTTTAACAAATTTTCACTAAATTATTCCATTTCACTCTCTCCCACGGTTTTATAAAAGGTCATTTGTGTATGTGGAGTCCACAAACATCTTTATAATGTAAAACTAAAACAGTGTTTTTATCAACCTAGTAATTGATGATCATTTTAGTAGTTAATAATGTAACAGATATTTTTGATCAATTGAAAGTTCTCAAAGTTTTAGTCTTAGATTTAAAGCAATTAGTTATGTTTTAGAAGGAATATTTTATCTTTTTCACAAATCCAGACCTCAAAAGATAGCAAATCTGTTTCACAAGAATTTGTTGTTCGTTTTGTCGTAGGTAGAAAAACATTTTGTTTTAACCTCTAAGAGTCTGTTATTTTCCACTATAATTTTAACCTAAGGATTAAATATTTTCCTCATTAATGAAAGTATCTACTACCTTGTAAATATTTTAGGTACCATTACTAATCTTAATTTCTTAAACTAAAATTAATTATAATAAAAGCTAAATTTATTTTTATATTCTAATGAATTATATGTGTTCTATGTGTAAACTGTCACAGCATGAAATCAATTTTCTGCTTTGATTCATCCCAAATCTCAGATTTCTATCACATTAATATTATAATTAGAAACATTAAGAGAGACGGCAACTTTAAAAGCATACTTTGCTTCTTGGCAATTTAGCATATTTCTCTGAGTGCATAGGACTTCAAGAACCTTCAGTTTGCTAATAAATTTATTAACTCAAACTTAAAAGAAGCGAAAAGTCTCTCTTTCTTTCTCTCTCCCCATGGCCAGTCTGCTAAAATAGATTATTCATGCTTATTTGATTCAGGTAGGCTTTTGCAAGCTTCCCTACTAGGCCTGGGAATGTGGTACATTGAGGCCTTTTCAGAGGTTTCTGACATAGACCAAGCTTTTATTGCATGGTGTTTTATTATGACCAAATCCTAGTCTCCACCCAGTTTGTAGGCACTCTGCTTATTCTTTTGAATCAGGAAAGGTTATCACCTACCTTAATCCATGCAGCAGTGTGGATTAAGGACACCAGTGTGCCCCAGGATTCTCAAAGAGGATCCTGGAAACTTCTTGTTTCTTCTTTTTTGCTGTCTTTACTAAATTCTATTGGGCCTTAGGAGGATTTGCATCTGAAATGGGCGACCTGGTGTTTTTCTCAATGAAGACATCAGATCAAAGTTCAGTTAGTCAAGGCCTTTCTAAAACATTAAGGGGGCTTGGACTTACACAATAAAAAGATGAGCTCTAGCAGAGATTGCAGTAAAAACATTCTGAACTATAATCCGGATAAAGAATAGATTATAGGCCAAAGAACAGACCTTGTTTAAATTGCTTTAGACTAATAACTTTACATTTTAAAAATTTACACCCTATTTTTAAGAAACACTTTAGTGTCACATAAATTGTTTGTGAATACTTTCTATCTAAAGAGAGAAATCATGTTCTAAGAACCATACTTCTGTGTATATTGTGTTGAAATGATTAGAGTAAGCCTACTGATAGGTCTCATTCATTAATGAAAATAAATAGTATCTTCTGAATGATGAAATATTATTTTAAATGTCAAATTCATGACCTCTGAGAATGTCTCTACAATTCAATTTTTGAAATTCTATATTACTAATTAATTTGATGATTACAAGAATGAATTCTTAAGGTCTCAAAATTCATGTATGTATTATCAGGAACTAGCTTCTTCTTATATAAATTTAAAAATTGTTGGGAAAGCAGCTTAAGAACCTACTGTGTGCAGTTGTGCTCTTTTTTAATATTCTAAAACCCATTGGTTTTGTATCAGTCAGGACAGTGGAAATTCTATAATTTTAGATCAAAGCTTTTATTAAAAACTACATTGTCAGGTAGACTTTGTTAGTAGTTCAACTTTGGATTGAGATGTATGTGTATTTCTAATGTGTCAAATGAAAGAAATCAGCCCACAGTCCGCTGAAAGCAATATCATAGTAATGCTATATTATTTTTGTCTTCATTGTATAATTTTAAGTCTAGCTATAATACAATTTACATCCTATGTAAACAAATTTATAACATAGTTACTAGAGTGAAAAATAATTTGCTACAGACAATATTAGTGGACAGAACAAAAGGGGAATCATTAATGAACTAATGACTATGCCAGACTTCTTACCTAACATAGATCATATGTTCTTCTACTTCATCTTGTACCTGTATCATCTGGATAATTTCAGCATATTTTATACTGTAAGGTTAATTTTTAGGTAGTAAGAAATATTATAAATATGATTATATATGTGCTTTTTGTAAAATTTAGTTTTAAAATAAGGCTCAGTTTACAATATTTTAGTAACTCATTTTTCTTGAACTCTCCACCAGTGAATTCATTTTAATTCAGTTTACACTTAATTCTTGGAAACTGAATATTTAATTTGATATTAAAGCCTGAATTTTAAAAATTAAGTAAGAATTCTATAAATTAAAATTTTGACCTTTCTTATACAATAAAACAAAAAAGCAAAGAGATCTTTAAATTCTTTCCAATTGACTACCAGGAGAAAAGAAACATGAGGTGAGAAATTGATTTCTTGTTATGACTTGTTTAAGACAATAAAGACTTGTATACATTATTTTTTTAATTTAGTAAGTAAATATTTAACAGGTTTCTTTTTGGGACTAAAATACCTGAATTGCCAAGAGCAATTGCTCTTGGCAATTCAGGTATTTTAGTCCTGCATGCAGAGCTAGGAGAAAGCCCCGAGCAACAACCGGGTCTGTCCAACACCCCCCAAATTAAAAACAAACAAAATAATAATAAAATTCCTGAATTTATCAGTGATTTTGTATCTAGGATAAACACATTATGCTTTACAAATTTTAATAACCAGTATTGGTTTTCATAACAGGCTGGACCAGTAACCTCTGCAAGATTTGGTCACTATTATGATGCTTCAAAAAAGATACCAGAAGAACTAATTAAGTCTTCAAAATGGCATGGATTTTTCCTTCCAGAAAAGATATCAACTCTTAAAGAAGAATCCTGGTAAGAGTTGATATTCAGATTTTATGGATTCAGAGATTGTATTATTGTCACAATTGTTAAATACTTTTTTCTAAATAAAGTATAACATTAATTGTGGATATGTTCCATATTATTTTATCAAATGAAATCTTTTGGGGTCCTGTTACTGTAAGACTCACTATTACTTTTAATTTGCAACTAAGGAGGATACTAAACTTCCAATACCAGCTGTTTTTATTTTCACAAAAACATGAGTTATGATCTAAATGTGAATAAATAGTATTGGATATTTATTATTGTTATAACAGTACAATGGATAAAGTAATACAGCCATTCCAAATTTTTGGTAAGTAGTATTTTAGAAAGTGAACATATATATGGTTTCTAGTATTTCACTTAATACTTTATGTATTTGTACGCTAAACAAAATAATCTGTAATCTTTTAAACGATAAGAGAATTTAGCATTTGAATTTACATTAAAGAGTTTTAAGCATTAAAATCAACACATGGATATAGTGTTACTAAGTTTATTAAGGTCAAACTGAGTTTTCCAGTGATGTACTTTGAATACTTTATAGAGTGCTAACATTTAAGTTTAAAATTATTGCAGTTGAATCAGGGGAAAGTTGATTGGGATAGGTTGTTGCCTTTATTTCCATTTGCTCTGTAAAGTGATTGCTTTCCTAGGGAGATGAGTTACTTATTAAATGAAGATTTACTTGGCAGCAAGTATAATACTAAATGACAAATGTCTAAAGTCTCCTTTCAGAAATATTACTTGAGAATTCATTGAAATGTATGCAATTTATTTTTTTAAACCTTTAAAAAATTCAAATGAATTACCATTGAGATAGAGTTTAAAAGGTATTGATGGTTAAATTTGTCATGCAATGTTCCAACATCCATCCCTCCACCAGTGTGCATTTCCTACCACCAATGTCCCTAGTTTCCCTCCTACCACTTCCCTCCAGCCTGCCTTTATGGCAGACACTTTTCTTCTTTCTCTCTCTCTTCTTTTGGGTATTATGGTTTGCAGTACAGTTACTGAGAAGTTATATGTTTGTTCTGTTTTTTTTTAAATTCTTCTCTTGGTTATGCTATCCAGTCTGGCTAGACACGTATTACTAGCAACCATTAACAAATAGCAAGCAGAATACTCTTTTACTTTGTGTTTTACTGCTTATAAAGATTTTGGTGTTCTTTATCTTGTGTGAGGGAGGAAAGAGTACTTACAAAGAAAATTTAAAAATTTTTCAATCTGACGTCTGTGTGCTGAGTCTGTCCTGATGTCAATCTCAGGTAAATCCCTTAAGTCCAGTGAAAATCAATATCCACCTGTGAAAAAAGGGCAGTGAAAGATAACACCTTTCCTGCCTACACCAGTAAATTTTTATGTTTGAATGACCGTATTGATTACACTAGCTATTTATTTTTACCATTTACTGATTCAGACATATACATACAATGTGAAGTAAATTATTTTAGTTCTCAACTAGTAAATAGGATAACATATACCTAAAGTCAGTTCTTTCTGACTCAAGAATCTATGTGAGCTGGGGCCAGAGAGATAGTACGACAGGTAGAGCACTTGCATTGCATGCAACCAACCGGGGTTCAGTCCATAATCCCTGCCACCCCACATGGTCTCCCCAGCTTCACCTAGCTCAACGCAGAGCCAGGAGTAAACTCTAAATACTGGTGTGGCCCAAACAAAGTGTGTGTGTGTGTGTGTGTGTGTGTGTGTGTGTGTGTGTGTATAGATATATTCATATATGTGTATATGGATGTGTGTGTGTGTGTGTGTGTGTGTGTATGAGAGAAAAAGAAATCTATACTAGCATTAGTGCTTTACTGTTTGTGACCAACCATGTAGAACTTTAGGGAAAGAGAAAAAAAATTTTTTTTAATGCTGATTTATTTATTTATTTTTGCTTTTTGGGTCACACCCGGCAGTACACAGGAATTACTCCTGGCGGTGCTCAGGAGACCATATGGGATGCTGGGAATCGAACCCGGGTCAGCCACGTGCAAGGCAAATGCCCTACCCACTGTGCTATCGCTCCAGCCCCCAGGAAAGAGAAAACTTTTGTGTGCATATAAATATATGAATGCACATTAAGTGTAAATTATTTAAATGAAAATAATATAGTGTTAATTTTATTATTGAAAAATATTTTTAAAAGCTAGTCTTTTTAAGCAGGAAAGTTAACCATTTTTGTTCATGTTTGCCTAAACTATAGAAGGGATTAATATTTGTCAAATTACTGTTGTGTCTGTATCTGAGATAGTTACAAGCCTTTAACCATGGGTATCTCATTTAATCCTACCAGTAACCCTCTTTCCAAGAGAAGCTTATTATTTCCATATTATAGGATCCTTGCTATCAAGGCTGCTAAGTAACTTTCCAATTGTTGAAGGGTTTAAGCTGTCAATTTAACTCCCAAACTCAAGTCTCTAAAATGTCTGGTTTCTGACATTTACTATTTACTATAGTACTAAATGTAGATCATTGAAAAATATACCTTGCTGGTGCCAAGGCAATAGTACCGTGAATAGGGTACTTGCCTTGCATGCAGCTGACCCAGGTTTGATCCTTGGCACTACATATAGTCCCCCAAGCTTGCCAGGAGTGATCTTTTAGTGCAGAGTCAGGAGTAAGCCCTGAGCACTACTGAGGATCATCAAAATAAATATATATTTAGGAGAATATAATCTTAGTAAAATATTCTCTAGAATATTTTTGAAAAGTAGCAGGTCTATGGAAACAAGAAAATTTATGGATTTCAATTATCAAGGCAGTATTTCCTTTCATAGTTAACTGATAATTCATTTATTTTATATTAAACTTAAATGCTTGGTTAAATATAATTAAATTTTAAACATGTAATTAAATTAATTTTTAAAATGGGTACTTTACCATGTGAAATTTATTTTAATTTGTGAAAAGCATGTGCTCATTTCGTTAAAATGATCTTTATTGGTTCAGTTAGAGCACAATAAAGTCAGGCTTTACAACTATCTATACTTTATCTGTAATTAACACTAGTGAATATACCTGTGTCCCACTATCATATGTTAAGATATAATATATAATTTTGTATTTTTTTGTGTGTGTGGGAGGGAAGAGCAAGGGTTTAGAGCTACACCTACCGGTGCTCAAGGCTATTCCTGGCTCTGTGTTCGTGAATGATCCCTGGCAGTGCTGAGGAAACCATATGTGGTTCTAAAGGCACTGTTGAAACATGTTTTTAAAAATCAGAAAAACTAAAGATCGTATGAAATTTGCCTTAACTAATTGTAAATGTTAGGTAGGTTTGCTTATGGAGAAAAATGTTTATAGGGCCAGAGCAGGTAGGGCACTTGCCTTGCACACGACCAACCCAGGGTCAATGCCTGGCACCCCTTATGGTCCCCTGAGCACTGCCAGGAGTGATTCCAAGCACAGAGCCAGAAGTAAGCCCTAAGCACAGCCAGGTGTGGCTGAAAACAAGAAAAAAGGAAAAAAAAAGTTCATATATAGTTTTAATTTTTGAATTAAATTCTAGCTGTAAAAGTTGAGACATATCCAGATATTATAATCAAGATGCTTTTGTTTTCATATTTAATTTTTATAAATCAGATCATCTGAATTACATGACTAATGGAAAAACTGATTTTTAAAATATGTTTTCCATTTTTTTTTTCAACTGAATCACAGTGATATACATATTTACAAAGTTTTTCATGATTGGATTTCAGTCACAGAATGTTCCAACACTCGTCCCTTCACCAGTGTATCTTTTCCACCACCAGTGGTCCCAGTTTCTCTCCCCTTCTCCCCTCCCCTGCTTCCCACCCATCCCACCGCCTTCCACTGTGGTGGGCACTTTTCTTCTCAGAAAAACGGAGTATGAGATGAATCTTGTAGTTGGAGGTTTAAAAATCCTGTCATTGTTTTGAATTAAGCTTTTTCTAACAGATATACCTAACTATAGTTCTTTTCTCACTGGAAAGATACTGCTACTCTTCCTTGTAATAACAGTCCCACAACTTTCTTATTTATTCAGGCATTTGCTGTTACATTATTTAACCTACTGTTATAGACTAAATGTGTGCAGCACCCTCCTCTGCTGTTCTTATATTGAAGCCCTAATCCCTAATTTGATGGTGTTTGGAGATGAGCTCTTTGGAAGTTAATTAGAGTTAGATAAGGTCATGCACTAAGGCTCTGGGCTGTCAAAATTGGTGTCCTTGAAAAGGAGGGAGAGATGCTAACTTAGCTCTCCCCTTGAGTTCACAGCAGGAAAGGCCCCATGAGCACACAGCAGGAAGGTACACCTCAAAGGGAAGGTGTTCCCAGACACCAGCCTGCTAACATCTTCATCTTTGGATCTGGTCCAGAACTGTTGCAAAATTATTTCTTATTGATTAAGCCACCCAACAACCCAATGTGTAGTATTTTTTTTAATGGCCAGCTAAGCTTACTAATGTATCTACTGTCATTTTAAGATGTTACTTAAAAAAAAAAAAGTCGGTAAATCAGGCCTTGAATATTAAGTACACATGCAGTTGATTGTAAATAGGAAGCACTTGTTTTACTATTTCTTTGAAATTCAAGGTTTTATTTTTACATATTTATCGTAATAGTAGCTAGCGGTTTCTCATATTAGCTAAAAGTTTTCTGTTGGTCAAGTTAAACTGAATTCTAAGAGAACTAGTCTTTCTGGGAGAATTTCCTGGAGAAAATAGGGTAAAAATAGGAGTAGCTCTTAAGGTTTTAGTTCCTCTAGTTATCTGCCACAGTTCTTTACTTGACTAAAGTAAGTGTAAGGCTTGCATAAGCTTGCATAAGCCTTATATAATTTTTTCCTAGACAAAGTGTAGCTATGCCCCCAGAACACTCCTGTTTACATTTGTTTAGACTTCTTTAGGAACACTTACTACATTACACCTATTTGTCTATCTGCATTTTTTTTTCTTTTTGGGTCACACCCGGCAATGTTCAGGGGTTACTCCTGGCTCTGCACTCAGGAATTACTCCTGGCCATATGGGATGCTGGGAATCAAACCCAGGTTGGCCACGTGAAAGGCAAATGCCCTCCGCTGTACTATTGCTCCAGCACCTCTATCAGCATTCTTATCTTCCTCCTTATCATTGGAAATTCTTGAAGGGCAAAAAAAGATAGATTTTCTTCATGAATTTACTCCAGAATTTAGAAAACAAATGTTGAATTGATAGTTGTGAATTAGTGGATCACAACTCAAAAGTATAGTAATGTAACTTATGACAGACTTCTTTTTAGCACAAACATTTAGTGGCATAAGACAGGTTTCTGAGACATAGCCATGTTTTATTTTAAAATTATGCATCTCTTAGATTGAGAAGCAAAGAACCACTGTGTATTTAGAAGTAATAATTAGAAAATTTATTCATGACAAAGGGATTTTGGAGGAGGACTTCTGATTAAGACTTTAAGTTTTGAACAGAAATCATGGGGCCCAGGGGTGTGGCTCAATGGTAGAGCATATGTCTCACACATGTAAGGCCCTGGGTTCAATCCCACTACAGCCCCCATTCCCAACAGTTATTAAGTTATAGTAGTTTAGGGGCTGGAGAGATAGCACAGTGGGTAGGGCGTTTGCCTTGCATGCGGCCGACCCAGGTTCAAATCCCAGCATCCCATATGGTCCTCTGAGCATGGCCAGGGGTAATTCCTGAGTGCAAAGACAGGAGTAACCCCTGTGCATCGCCAGGTGTGACCCAAAAAGAAAAAAAAAGTTATAGTAGTTTATAGAACTATGTTGTATGTAGTAGTATATAGAAGGTATGTTGTAAGTATGAGAAAAAAATTTTTTTCTATCTACTTTATATGTGGCTGTGGCTAGGCTCCGGAGGTCTTCGGCTGTGGGAGCACTGCTCGAGGGGGGGGGGGAGGGAAGCTGGAGCCCACCCTTCCGAGGGGCCCCGGGGAAGACAGCCAGGCGCCCGGGCAAGAGACTCTCTGCATCGCTCTCTTCCGGGAGCTTGGTTTTAAATCTCTGGATATAGACCGTTGGTGGGATTACAGGGCACCGGCATAGTCCCTGGGTGTGACCCCCTAGCTACTGGAAGATGGGAAATCTGGGCGGAAGAAGCCCAGTCCCGATCCGAATAGGCTTGTAGGTCTTGGCCCCAGGTCCCACACACCTGGGTTCCTCTGCCGGTACCTTCATGCGTGAGGCTTGTCTGAACGTGTGGAGAGGGGCCTTGAGCATGGCTGTGACTAGGCAGAGTCTCTTGCCTGCGCACCTGGCTGTCTTCCCCGGGGCCCCTTAGAGGAGTGGGATCCAGCATCCCTCCCACCCCGAGCAGTGCTCCCAAAGCCAAAGACCTCCGGAGCCTAGCCACATCCATGTTCAAAACCACTCTACACATACGGACAAGCCTCACACAGAAAGGAACTGACAGAGGAACCTAGGTGTGCAGGACCCAGGGCCGAGATCTCCAAGACTGCTCGGATCTGGACTGGGACTCTTCCACCCAGATTCCCCATTTTCCAGTAGCTAGGCAGTCACACCCAGAAACTGCCCCTCCCCACACCCCCACCCCCCGGCACCGTGTAATCCCATCAATGGCCAACATCCAGAGACTATAAAACCAAGCTCCCAGAAGATGCAATGTGGTCGAGCGACAATTAATAGCCTAGTTCTCCCTCTTGGAGAACCTGGCAAGCTACCGAGAGTTTACTGCCCTCACGGGGGAGAGCCTGGCAAGCTCCCCTGGTGTATTCACATGCCAAATACAGTGCCAATGATGGGTCTCATTCCCTCACCCTGAAGAGGCTCTAATGTGGCACCGTTGGGAAGGACGAGTAAAGAGAGGCTGCTGAAATCTCAGTGCTAGGATGAATGGAGACGTTACTGGGTCCGCTCGAGCAAATCAATGATCAACGGGATGATAGTGACAGTGGCATTTATTTATTTATTTATTGCTTTGGGATCACTCCCAAAGTGCTCCTGACTCTGCGCTCAGGGATCACTCCTGGTGGACTCAGGAGACCATAAGAGATGTGAGTAACAAACCTGGATCTGCTGTATGCAAAGCAAGCGCCCTACCTACTGCACTATATCACTCTGGCACCAGTCCGTCTATCTCTGTCAGCTTTATCATTTCTTATAGCCTTCTCTTTTTCACCTTTTCAGGTCTACTTTGTTAACTTGTTATTCAAATACCTCATCCAAACTCTCAGGATAGCTTCCTAATTGGCCTTGTTCCTTGCTCCTTAGTGGCCTCTATTTTCTTCAAATGATCATAGTGGACCTTTTAGCATAGTGGTATTCAATAAAACTTTCCATAATAATAGAAATGTTCTGTACTTATGCTATCCAATAAGCAGTAACTAATTGCAGCAGTTAATAAGAGTACTTAAAATTGTGACATCAAATTTTAATTTAACTGTATTTCATTTAATTAAATGGAAATAGCTATGTGTGACTAGCTACTATTTTATTAGATTGTACAATTTACAATGTAAATCAGATTTTATCACTTCTCTGCATTAGACCCTCCATTTTTTCCATCTCTAAGCAATAAAACCACATCCCAATATTTTTTAGAACCTCAAGATCCTACATGATCTTACCTAATCTGATTGCTTCCTACTTCTCTGACATCTCTTAAATTTGTTGGGATTTGGTAAGAAGGTAAAAGAAATATCAAGAGTACTTTTCAGGTCTCAAACGTCAGAACAAGAATGGTGCAATTTACTGACATAAGTAAATAAAAAATATACGTGCAAACAAATATAAAACAAAAGTTTATATATTTTTAAAAGTATTTTTTAACTGCCCCTAACATAAACAGCTTTTACAAACCTGTGTTTTTTTTATGAGCCTGGCATTATATTAAATTGTGGGTTTGTTATAGTAACTACAGTCACTGTTACCTTTGTTCAACTGTAGCTTATAGCCATTGAGAAAGCCTATGATATTTTCAAATAAAATTAACAAATATAGAATTATGAATTGTAATATTTTAAAAAGAATATTTTCCATGATTGGGCAATATATTTTGTGTTCACATAAATATAGCTTCTCTGAGGAAGAAGCATTCAAACTGAGTCCTTATATGGGAAAGATGGTCCAAAAGATGCACTAGCCCAGTAAGTGTTTTGGGTACAAGGAACAATAGGTGTGCTAAGAAAGGAAAGAACTTTGTGTCCTAAAGCCTTATTGTGCCAAGTAGATTTAATAATAGAAAAAGCCATATGCTAGAGAAGTTTAGAGGTATAGATGGAGGTTTGTGTCACCCATGTAAGAAATTTGTTAGTGAGAGACCATAGAAAGAGAATTTGGAAGAAGAAATCTGGGTAAGATGGGTTTTTTGTTATTCTCTTTGATGTAAATGAAGAATACTCAATAGAGAGGAAACATAAAATATGAAACAGGAGGGAGCAGTTTCTAGCTGTTTGCCATTAGATTAAGTCTCATAAAATGTCGGGGCCCTGGCCAGTCGACCCCTGCACACTGGAGAACTTCCCCCTGGTCGCTGGACTTACTCCCAGGTGTCCCACGGGAAGAGGTTCTCAGTAGTAACCCAAGAAGCCATGTCAAGGATAGCGCTCCAAATCTTAAATGCCCTATCCTATCCTTAGAAAATTCTAGCCCCCAGCTTTTTAGCAAATAACATAAAGCTTTCAGACCTGGGTGAGGCACCTTCTGAATGGAGTTGCCCATGATATTTAGTGGGGTTGAGAAGGTCAGGATAGATGATGGTTCCGCTAAAAGACCAAGGACAGACCAAGACAGAGGAAAGAACACAGAGGTTGAAAAAACACACAGCAAGAATGAGGCAAGACGCCAAAAAAATGGATAGATGCTAGGCATCCCATAGGCGGGGGGGGGGGGGGGGGGGGGGGGGGGGGGGGGGCCGGGGGCAGAAGCGAAAACAAAAGTGGGAACTGACCGAAACAGTCCTGTCTCAAGGAAGACTCTTCTGATAGTCTACCTTACTATCATGGAGCAAAGCTTGAGCTCCTGTTCATTCCCCTGACTGAATTACCAGCCAGGTATCTCCGATGCAGTCGCCTATTTTACTGCATGGATTCGGGGCGTCCAGGAGGTCATACCTTGCTCCAGCGATGTCCGCGCTGTCCAGGTCCACGCTGCCCCACATTGGGCGCCAAATGCTGGGGTCCTGACCAGTCGACCCCAGCACAATGGAGTATGATTCCCCTAGTCGCGGGACTTGCTCCCGATAGAAGAGGGAGTGGGAAGGGGAGAAGCCTCTGCCCTGACCCTCCACGCACCCACGGACTCCCACCGCCTCCGAGAAAGAACCAAGTGGAGGGAGGAAAGCTGGTGGTCAATCAGTGATCCGTTTATTAGCTCTCACATGAGGGTTTTTATACGTACATTTCAGGGGCAATCCACATGTATCACATTTACCTTCTTAGGCTCAATACAGATGTTAATGATTTACATTTCCCACTCTCAAGGCCAGGTGTATTAACTCAGGCAGATGGTAACTGTTACATCCCTCATCCTCAACCAGAGTGCCTACGTATGTGGAGTGCTGAAGCAAGCCCCTGGGCCCCTGTAAACAGAGCCAGCTCATTCTTTCAGGGGCAGGGGATTTAGTCAAAGTCTCAGGCCCCTCTACTGAGACCTCAACAATAAGAGATTCAGATTTGTAGAAGCTGTTTATGTTAGGGAAACTTGAGAAAATTCCTAAGATACTATCTTTTTGAACTGGAGCGATAGCACAGCGGGTAGGGCATTTGCCTTGCATGCGACCGACCCAGGTTTGATTCCTCTGTCCCTCTTGGAGAGCCCGGCAAGCTACCAAGAGTATCCCACACACATGGCAAAGCCTGGCAAGCTACCCGTAGTGTATTCAATATGCCAAAAACAGTAACAAGTCTCACAATGGACACATTACTGGTGCCCGTTTGAACAAATTGATGAACAGTGGGACAACAGTGCTACAGTGCTACTATCTTTTAATCTGATAAATTATAACACTGAAAACTGCTCAGTATATAGGAAATACTAAACAAGTGTTCAGGGGTTGCTTGTGTGTTCTCTAGAAGAGAAAAAAATGCAGGGTGTAGAAGGTTTGGCCTTTAAAATATATTTCCTCCACTGAAGGAAAAGAAAAAAAGAAAAGAAATAGGATGTAAACAAATAGGTTTGTGTGTTTAAAGACACCTTTGAGTGATGGTGATGACTTGAGTAATGGACTACTGACTTCTCTTTACTCAGTGACTAGTCAGGGTCCTCCACTAATAAAGTGAATTATCCATGAAGTTTGAGTTAAATGGAGAAAGTTTTGTTTGTTTCTTCATAGACTGAAAGAATATGCTAACTAGATAAATATCAAATATTTATAATGATGTTATACCTGTCAGATGTATGACTTTCCTGTATTTGTGCTTAAGACTTCTTGGTGCAAATAAAGGAATGAATTTTTTTGAACTTCTTTTAAATTGAATCACCATGAGATACACAATTACTAAGTTGTTTATGATTGATTTCAGTCATATAACATTCCCGCACCGGCCCCTTCACCACTGTACATGTCCCACCTCAAATGTCCACAGTTTCCCTCTTCCTCTTCCTCCCCTTTTCCACCTCTATGGCAGGTGCTTCTCTCTCTCTCTCTCTCTCTCTCTCTCTCTCTCTCTCTCTCTCTC
Source organism: Sorex araneus (assembly GCF_027595985.1). NCBI lineage: Eukaryota > Metazoa > Chordata > Mammalia > Eulipotyphla > Soricidae > Sorex > Sorex araneus. The sequence goes on from NC_073307.1 coordinate 133,373,395, forward strand.
TCTCTCTCTCTCTCTCTCTCTCTCTCTCTCTCTGTGTCTCTCTCCCCCCATCTCTCTCCCTTCTCTCCCTTTGTCTTTCTAAAGGAAGGAGTTTTGCCACATAAAATCAATAGGTCAAAGAGCAGAGGACTTTAATGTATTAAAATAGTGGACAAATAAGAACAAGAGTCATTTTCATGAGGGGATGGATGGCACTGGAACTTCGGTGGTGGGTACAGTGAATCCTGCACACATAAAAAAGAATTATGCTGAAATTAGGAAAGAGAAGAGTGAAAAAAATTATGGACCACAAACTCAGGCTAGAAAAAAACTCAAGACAACTTTATTAAAATATAAGGAGATAGAACATTTACCCAATACCCATCTGATAAGGGATTAATATCCAGAATATACAAGACACTAGTAGAATTGTACAAGAATAAAAGCCCCAACCTCATCAAAAATTGGGGAGAAGAAATGAACAGAAATTTCCTCAAAAAAGAAATACAGTGGCTAAAAGGCACATGAAAAATGTTCCATGTCGCTAGTCCTCAGGGAGATGCAAATCAGAACAACAATGAGATATCATCTGACACCACAGAGACTGGCACACATTCAAAAGAACAAAAGCAACGAGTGCTGGCATGGATGTGGGGGAAAAAGGGATGCTCTTTCACTGTTGCTGGGAATGCCGACTAGTCCAGCCTTTCTGGAAAACAATATGGACAGTCCTTCAGAAACTAGAAGTTGAGCTTCCATATGACCCCACAATACCATTTCTGGGAATATATCCCGAGGATGCAGAAAAGCACAGTAGAAATGACATCTGTACCTATAGGTTCAATGCAGCACTGTTCACAATAGCCAAAATCTGGGAACAACCCAAGTGCCCTAGCACAGATGACTGGTTAAAGAAACTTTGGTACATCTACACAATGGAATACTGTGCAGCTTTTAGGAGAGATGAAGTCATGAAATTTGCTTATAAATGGATAGACTTGGAGAGTATCATGCTAAGTGAAATGAGTCAGAAAGAGAGGGACAGACATAGAAGGATTGCACTCATTTGTGGAGTGTAGAAGAACATCACAAGAGGCTGACACCCAAGGACAGTAGAGACAAGGGCCAGGAGGATTGCCCCATAGCTGCTTCATGAGCAGAGGGGAGAAGGCAGATGGAATAGAGAAGGGATCATTACGAAAATGATTGCTGGAGGAATCAGTCGGAATGGGAGATGTATGCTTATAGTAGATAATGGACCAAACATGATGACCTCTCAGTGTCTGTGTTGCAAGCTATCATGCCCTAAAGTAGAGAAAGAGTATGGGGAATATTGTCTGCCATGGAGGCAGGGGGAGGGTGGGAAAGGGGGGTATACCGGGGATATTGGTGGTGGGGAATGTGCACTGGTGGAGGGATGGGTGTTTGATCATTGTGTGATTGTAACCCAAACATGAAAGCTTGTAACTATCTCATGGTGATTCAATAAAATTTAATAATAATAATATAAAATGAAATAAAAGGAGATTGTGAAGGACCATGAAGTATTAGCACCTTACTCAATAGTGAAGATCAAAGAATAAAATGTTAACAAGATAAAAGTGCTTATTAAGAGCCTTAAAATGTGACTTAGCAGTTGAGCCCATGCCTCCTCACTTGTGTGAGATCCTGATTAAATGGAAAGTGTTGGTTCTGTATAGTACTTAAATTAAATCTCTAGGAGCCTGAGAGATAGTACAGTGGGTAAGGCACTTGTCTTGCATGTGACCAGCCTTAGTTCAATCTCTGGAACCACATATGGTCCTCAAGCCCTGCCAGGAGTGATCATTAGCACAGAGACAGGACTTAGTACCACTGGGTATGGTGCCAAAACAAAAATAACTATATAATAAAAATAGAGATGACTAAAACTTATTCTAAAACTTTCAGTTACTAGAAATACTTGGGAACTTGATAAACATAGCAGCTTAAAGGGGAATGGATTCAGTTGGTCCAATGTAAAAGAACCCCCATACTATCTCTCTGGTTTGGGCCTGATGTGGCCACAACATCTCTCCCCACCCCAAGCAACAATAGAATTTTTTTAGGTTATTGAACTATATGATTTTAAGTCACATCAAACTATATAGATTATTTGATATGATTCTTTTTCCAGTGAGAAAATTCTAAGACCCAGCAGAGAAAAATAAGAGATTTTGATCCATATTATGCGTTTAAAATCTGCAGTTATTGATACAGAGAGAGGTAGATCCCAGATTTTAAGCATACAGCTAGATTGGGATCCAGTTTATGTATTTGTAAATCTGTGCTTTTCAGCATTGAATTTTCTTTATTTGTCATGTTCCCAGTCGATACAAATGAAGGTGAAGATTCCATACGTGCAGCTGAAAGTGAAATATCTTTCTAAAATTACACACCTGGGTATTAAACTACACTGGAGTCTCTTTAGTGAATCTGAACTTAGAGACTCATTAAGTATGAATTTTACTCTGGGCTCTATCATAAGTTAGTAGGGTTAGTGAAGCCCTTGTGGCTTGTTCTAAACACTTAGAGAGGAATGTGACTTAGACATAGAGAATTTATGTTGAACATGTGAAGCCCTGAGTCCAATGCCTGGCACCAATAAATAAATACATACATACATACATACTTTAAGAACCTATGCATTATTAAATATTTGGAAAGAAAGACCAAAGAAATAGTACAGGAGGGCTGGCATAAAACTCCTATTTTATTATTTAATAGAACTGATAAGAAACAACAAATAAGAACATTCTTGAAAGTATTTAGTAAAAACACAAACAAGATATTGTTGCTTAGTACACAGCTAACCGTGGTAAATTGTCACCACATGCATTCTCCTGAGCACTGTCAGGAATAATCCCTGTGCACAGAACCAGGAGTAGGCCCTGACACTACTAGGTACAACTCTCCCCCAAAAAAGTTCTTGCGTCATAGAAGATAGTAATTTTCAATTACACAAAAATAACTAGTGCATATATTGATGGCTAGGAAATGGAGATTTTTTTTTTGAAGGAATTCAAAATTTGTGAATGGGAACCTAAGTGATGGTACAGTGGGGATTTTTTTTCCCTTAGGTTTTCTTTTTTGTTTTGTGGTATATAGACGGAGGCACTTCAATATAATGTTTACAAAGATGTGTATGTGTTTTTGCTGAACCACCTACAGTGGAGCTACCAGCACGCACAGACTAATAATGCACTTCCTTTCTATGTCTTTTAATGTGCATATGTGCTCTAGACTTTATTTCATTCTTTATTTGGGAGATTTCTTCTGCTTATTTAATTGGCTTACTTAGAATCACAGTAAAGCAAATAGTTTAATAATTTTAGGACATCTCAAGCATTAGGCACCTGAGTATCTTTGAAATACTATATGTGACAGAACCTCACTATCACAATGTTTATTGTTCAGTCATAGTGTAGAGGCTGTCCGTTTTGAAGAATCTTAAGTTCAATTAATTTTCAAGCAGTTATATTTCACTCTTATTAAGTTTACTTATGATATTTTATGTAACATATTTAAAAATAGAAACATTGATGCTAATATTCTCACAGGAAATGATCTAAATTGCCTTCAAAATCCATATTTATTTTATTCTTTTACAACTGTAATAGAGATGGAGCCCATTTGTGTCCCTTTGTCTTAAAAGATTAAATTTTTTCTTCCAATTATTTTATCAGTTTGTTCTAAGAAAATTACAACTTTTAGGGAATTGGGCGAAGGTGATCAAGGACATTGATTCAGATGTACATGGTATAGCAGTTTGTTAATTGTGTGTTAATTGTCTATGATTACTTCCAAAAAGCTATGTAGTGACTTCATCCTTAGATTGCTTCATTAAATCATTAATTTTCTTGGAGGTAACTAAGCCTGACATAATTAAGTCATCTCAGTCTCCACATACTCTTATGTCTTCTGAAGAACTCTGAACTAACACGTTATAAGCTATCCTCTGGATATATTTGATTTATTTTATAGAATTAGTTATACTATTTTGGTTCATTTAATATTTAATATATGAAAGTAGTATTTAAATACTTTCATAATTATGTGCTTTTTATTATTTTCTTTATGTTTGGGTTTGGTTTTTTTTGCACTTCCTGTATAATGATACCCTTTATAAATTTGAACCACTTCTCACCCATAGTTCTTTGAATGAAGGCTACACAAAGCTGCTTCAGTTTATCCAGAATATCATTTATGAGGAAGGATTTGACGGATCCAATCCCCAGGTATTGAGTACCTTCAAAACCTTTTATAGTCGTGTATGTAATGTTCTTTCCAAACTCTCTAGGGGTAGACCCAAAAGATCTATAGAACAATCAGAAAATAAGCTGTTTTGAAATACAGATGATTTCTATAAGCAGAGCACAATCTTAATTTATTAATGTGAATTTAGGGTTATATCTAAGTATTTAGTAAATGCACATAGATGGACACTTATATTGTCTGTTTTAATTTTACATTCTAAAAATATGTATTTGTAGTATCAAGAGTTAACAAATAACCTCATCCTAAAAAACTAAAATAGAGAAACGTGCTTTTCTAACTTCCTGTTTCTAATTAAGTTAGACCTTAATTTTGAATTAAGACCTTAATTTTTAATTTTAAATTAACTTGTGATAAGGAATTATTTAAGATTTTACTTATTACATTAAGCTTTGAGTTGTCTCAGTTAAAAATGCATTTTTACTTGCTATATAAAAATTTTGTAGCTTAATTATTGCTTCCAATCTGTATTTTTGAAAACTTGCTCTAAGTTCCCACTATTACAGATGCTCCCATTACTTTTGTTTAAACAAAATGAAGGAAATTTTATTTCTAAATGTCATGCCTTTTAGAAATGCTTTTTGGTAAAGATTTGCCATTTATTTATATTATCTTAGTAGAATTATTTCCAGAACACCATTTTTTTTAAATAGATGAGTCCCAAAAGTCATTTTTGCTTTCTAATTGTCCATCAACGTTTGATCTAAATTCATAGATTCTTAAATATTCTTTTTAATAGCACTTCTTTATTTAATACTTTGTGGCAAAATTTTTAAATTTTTATTACCCTAATAAGTTGAAAATACATAAGGTGTTTAGCAAAGCACATAACATTTATTTATAGGTGGTTTTACATGTGTGTTACAGTTTTTAGTTCTTGGTATTTTGTACAATCCTATTTCCCTTATTATTGTTCCATTTTGGGTCCTAGCTAAGATTTATGAGCACCATGTCTTCCATTTGGTGGCAATGCCTGTCTGGAGAGGTAAATTGGTCCCTGACAGATCCCTCTTCCCACTTGCTGTGGTAACTATGGAAACAGGCATGTCATAACAGTTCCTATGGTACAGTGTGCAGAGCTAATGCTTTTGCAAGATGATAGCATATCTTCGAAGAGTTAGAAATTTTATAGAATGCAACAAAAGCAAAGGCAGTAGCAAAGAGGCACACATGTGTATGCACATCTATCCTTAATAAGCAAGCTAATATTAAAATGGAATGAAAATTTTTTCTTCATTGATTAGAGTTTGAAAACAATATATTTTCAGTGCTAAGTACTTCATTTCATGAAATGTATAGACTGCAAACTCTAAACTGGAGGTTTCATAATTATTGACTATCAGAAAGATTAAATAGGTTAAAATGGATATTTCTATGGTGAACACAAAAATACTATATAGTCTAAAAATTATTAAAATATTTGTGTCCAATTTACTGAAACTAAAATTTAATTAGTGAATTTTGTTATATTTTTAAATTATAGATTATTTAATTTGCTAAATTACCAGTCTGTCTGTCTCAAATATTTTAGTTGACTTCAAGCCACAAAAATGTAACAGGCACTACTTCAGTAATATTATTTGTAAATATGACAGCAAAATAAATCTTACTTTGTAAAAGAAGTTTTTTTTCTTTTTCATATATTTACAAGCAGACTAAATTAGTTGGAGGAAAAATATAGACGTAAACTCAGAAACAGAATGGCATATATTGCTGTTTATAATTTATATTGTTAGTAACTATAGTAGCATAACTCATCTGTAAAACTATTTGGAGTGGAGACATTTATGAATTGCTGTCATAATTTTATTCTTTTTGAGCTGTGATTATCAAGTATCTCAAAACTATATCATAAAAATGTAATTTAAACATTGATTTTTGCTCAGGACATCAGATTAAATATTTCCGATGTCTTCATTAGAATAAATTTATTTATTGTTAAACTTTCAACAAAATTATATTTTTCTAATTTTATTATGCCATAGTATATCCCATTATTAAATAGTATAAAAAAGAAATTTTATAAAAGAAATTAATTCTCCTATACACCACAGGAAATTTATAATTAAGGCCTTATTTTCAGTTATAATTTTAAATATATCATTGCATTCCCTGTATTGAAGTGTTGCTGATATGTTTATATACTCATCTCATATACACATGTTATCACTCATTTGTTCTTTGGCTTAATGTTTTTATCACACACACACATATATCAAGTGTACCAGTCAAGTCATTTAACTTCTGTAGTGTTGATTCTATACCTAACTATGCCTTCTGTATTAACATTTTACAAATACTCTGGGGATTTTTTTTTTAATTCTGAATTACTTTAAAAAAAATTTTTTTATTGAGGTAAAGTTGATTGACAAGACTGTGAACCATACAGTTCATACTCATACGTCCTCAAATGGGTATTACCTCCCGAAATCACCACCAAATACCACTGTCCCTGTGCCCGGGTCTTTTGCCACCCTGGATATCTCCAGGCAGCAAGGCCAGCAGTTCAAGGAGAGTGCCATGCTGCTGGGGCCCTGTGGTACTCGGGCAGAGGGTGGGGGTGAGGAACAACAAAGGGCTACCTGGCCACCTGAGTGGCACTCAGAGACCTTCAGAACTATAGTCTTCCCCCCACCCACCACCAACTTTTGATTTGGCTTTTGGGTCATACCCAGCTGTGGTCGGAGCTTACTTCTTGCTCTGTGCTCACTCCTGGCAGTGTTTGGGGGACCAGGGATGACCACATGCAGGGTAAGAGTCTTCCTTAACCACTGCACTACTCCGACCCAGGGCAGCCACATGTGTACTGCATGCGCCCTACTACTATACAGCTGACCCCATAATTCTCTTTCCATTGGAAACTAACTTCAGTTCATGACATATCAAGTTAATTGATGACAAAATGAACTTCAACCTTTGATTCTAGACTTCTATGCCCAGTAATTCTTATTTCATTGAAGTAATCAAAAATAAAAAGGAAACAGTTTTTATGGACTTCTAAAGATCATAATATGCAGTGTCATAGGTGCTTGTCTATCATAACCTTCATACAACTTAGAAGAGAAAATTGTACCAGCCATCTCGATAGTACCACAAGCTGCAGGCCCTTGGAGTTAGAAAGTACTGCAGATGTACTTAGACTGAATTCTTCTCTCTGTAATCTCATTTTTATAATGTTACCCAGCCTACTATGTCCCTTTATGTATTTGAAGATTCTGTAGTCTCAGAACAAGGCTCTGTTCTCTTCTTTCAGAGGTCAGAAAACTAAGACCTCATTAGTGTATATGCCTTACCCCAAATCAGCCATGTATATAATTACCCATCCCATTAACCACTGACCACTCATGACTTTCTTCTTCTAGAGTTTCAGTGTTTTGCTCATTTTCCCTATTTCCTTTGCCAAAATCTCCCAGGAAAAGAACATACAAATAAAGATTCAAGTATGATTATAGAAGAAATTGGAATTGTCTATTATGCTAGTGATATTTCATATTAATAGCAAATGATACATCAAACATAATTGTCTTTTGTGACATGATGCTTTCTAAATTTTCCAAAGTTTTTATTTTAATTTTCTTTTTGAAAATCAGAACCACACCTGACAGTCTACTCCCAGCAGAACTTGGAGCCCATATGGTTTTGGGGATCACACTCAGATGGTAGGCCTGTGTCCTATCTCTTGAGTCTCTCTCCTCCCCCAAATATTTTTTTAAAGCTGTTATGTAGGAAAGGTGCTCCCCAGCAGTACTCAGGGGCCGAGAGGGTGCATCAGAAGTGCTGAGGTTCTGTAGGGGTCCCCAGCAGTGCTCATAGACTACCAGGACCACATCAAGCAAATGCTCAGGAAGCTTCATAGTGCCTGAGATTGAATCCCAGGTCTCACTTTTGCAAGGCCTGCACACCACCTCTTAGAACTATCTCTCTTACTCTAATGTTATTTTTCTTAGACTCGTGATCTGATAGACTTCCTTTGCACTGCCTTATTATTGTCAGTACATAAAATCTTTTGCCACATCTTGATTCATTACAAAGAATAACTGGCAGATAAAAGTAAAAGAGATATGCTATTGTTTAACAAAATTTGTTTACCTTTCTCCCACTTTCTTTTAGAAAAAGCAGAAAAACATTTTAAGAATAGGGATCCAGAATCTTGGTTCACCTTTATGGGGAGATGACATTTGCTGCACAGAAAACTGTGACAATAGTCACAGTCTTACAAGATTCCTCTATGTTCTCCGGGGTCTTCTGCGAACCTCTCTTTCAGCCTGTATCATCACAATGCCAACACATCTGATCCAGGTAAGCACTTCCAAAACTATGTCTTCTTAATAGTGAGGATATCGTGAGGATAATATTTATGAGCTTGAGAATTATTTTCACATGGTACTTAGATAAAAGATGTCTGAAATTCCAGGGACAGGAGAGATAGTATGGCAAGGGTGACATCAGATGTGTCTCGCTCCCCAAAAGAAATTATTAAGGTTCTCAAACATGTGTATTCATTTGTGTTATAATTGTTGATACCTTATTAGTAACTAAATTAAGAAATTTAAATGATTCATTTATAAATTAAATTGTATTATAGTCAATGTATTACAAAAAATTATTTTAAATTATTTATAAAATTGGGGCTGGAGCGATAGCACAGCGGGTAGGGCGTTTGCCTTGCACTCGGTCGACCCGGGTTCGAATCCCAGCATCCCATATGGTCCCCTGAGCACCGCCAGAGGTGATTCCTGAGTGCATGAGCCAGGAGTGACCCCTGTGCATCGCCGGGTGTGACCCAAAAAGCAAAAAAAAAAAAAAAAAATTATTTACAAAATTATTTACAAAAATAGCAAGAAGAGTAGCATTGTTTTACATTTTTCCTATAAAAAACTGCTAAATTCTAACATAAACTTCTTTGTTTGATTCACTTGGTATATTGTTTTGGCCAAGTAATTCAAAAAAAGTTGACCTCAAATAGAAAAAAGGGGTAGGGGATATAATTTTTAAAGTCTTTTCACATAATTATGTGTATTCTTTGGTACATACTGAAACTCAACAAGTAAAAGTTTCATGAACTAATGCAGACATCCCAATGTGGAAATAAAGCCTTTTCACTGAACTTTTCATTCTGTTTCACTAAAGAATATTGGTTTGTTTTGCACTTTGGGTCTTTCATTAATAATACTGACATAGAATTTCTTTGTTATTTGGAAAAGCATTTATTCACTGAATCATGCCGATATTATAAGCATTAATGCTCTTCATTTTATAATATAAAAAAAATGTTGGTATATATATTTAGGACTGAAGTGATAGCAGAGCAAATAGGACGTTTGCCTTGCATGCAGGTTCGATTCCTCCATCCCTCTCGGAGAGCCTGGCAAACTACCGAGAGTATCCCATGCGCACAGCAGAGCCTGGCAAGCTACTCGTGGCGTATTCGTTATGCCAATAACAGTAACAACAAGTCTCACAATGGAGACATTACTGGTACCCACTCGAGCAAATCGATGAACAACAGGACGATTACAGTGCTACAATGCTATATATCATCACTATTCACAGTTTACTACTAATTAGGTTTTTTTGTAAAATTATTTCAAAATTTCTGTATTTTACTTTCTGATAGATATTTGTGTTGTTTCAGATTCAAGCCAACATGAATAAAATTTCCATGAACATTATTATGCTCATATTTTTGTAAGAATCTGTATTTACATCTTCACTGTAGTCACAATTCTCTGAAGCTTTATTATCAGTTATTTTGTTTTGGGTTTGTGGGCCACACCTGGCTGTGCTCAGTACTTACTCTTGACTCTGGGCTCAGGGATCACTCCTGATGTGCTGCAGGGAACCATCTGGGGTACCCAGAATCAAATCAGGATCAGCAGTGTGCAAAGCAAGTGCCTTCCCCTCTGTGCTACCTCTCCAGCCCTTTGCTGTTGTTGTTTTAAATTTTAGCGAATATAGTTCATGACAAATGGCTTGACTGTGAAAATTTTTATTTCCTTGATACTAATGCCATATAATGGTTTTGGTCATTGTCTGTCTTCTTTCATCTAAATCTGTTGTCCACTTAATTGAATTGTTTAGCTCCTCATTATCAAGATATGAAATTGCACATATATTTTAGGTACAACTTAGCAATTTTCTTTCATTCCTTTTTTTTTTTGAAGCAAGAAAAATTTTACTGAAACTTGTTTAGAAAGATGTACAAATATGCAGGGAGAGAAAAGGGAAGTGCATGTGAAGAGAAAACACAGGCATATCCAGAGTGGAAATACGCAAGCAAAGAAAGAGAGACAAGGGAGCATAATTTACATGCTCCAGGGAGAACATGGGCTTGCTCAAGCCCTTAGCAGTAATTTTCTTCCACTCTGTGTATCAGCTTTTCAGTGATTAGTGTTTTCCCTCTCCTCTCCATCCATCCTACCAGTCTTTGGCCTAAGATCTTGCTTTCTTTGAAAATTTTGTCGTTTATTAATAGGATTCCAATTTAAATTTTTTGCACAACTTTAGCTCTCCCAAACAATCTTTAGTTTATTAGTATTCTAATTATATGTTACTATTTTGCATTTATTAGTTCTCTCTTTAATTTGTTTAATACTATTTACTAAAATACTTATTGTCTGCCTCAAACATGTGATATAACTGATATATGCTAGTCTTTATAAAGACAGTCTTATATTTATAATGTTTTTTCCTTTAGCCTTGGTAGAGCATTGATAATAATATGGTATTAAATGCAGCAAGCATAAAAATTCTAGAACATTACCTAAATATTTTCCACACATTAGTAAATGAATAATTGGATAATTTTGAAATTTAAAATAAATGAATAGTATATATTAGTGGAGTATATTTTTATTCCTGTCATATGACTTAAAATATTTGATTATTGAAACTACTTGGATTTATTAATTTTTATTCTTTTTATATTTGGGAGAGTTGGAACTGTATGTAGCTGTGCTCAGGTGCTGTTCCTGACTATCTACTCAGGACTGACCCCTGGCCATGCATCAGTGACCATATGTGGTGTGGGGGTTTCAAACCATAGTTGTGAGTGCCACAGCTGCAAGCCAGAAAAGTCCCTTATTTCTTGTACTATCCCTTCTGCATGACATTACTAGAATTTATTATAAGTTCATAATAAACTATGTGATTTTCATATATTTGTTTTAGTACTAAAATCCTATCTATAAATTATAGATTTTATTAAAATTTCACTTAGTTACATTAATCATAATGTTTCGTTAGTTGCATTAATCAAATCCTATGACTGAAAATTTGGCATAATTAAGAAATAAATTGTCAGATTCTTGGCAATAGATTCTATAATAGTCATAAGAGAGTAAATCAGTTTAGATTGTGGTTAAACCTAAGTATACAAATATCATACGGAGTTCCTTTCTCTAGTCACCTTAGACATCATACAAATACTTATATTGTGTGCATTGTCAATTGCCTTAAGTTATTATAAAGTTATGGATTCAATAGTCATTTGATTTAATATAATAAACTTGATTACAATGATAAAAAATACGTAGAAAAGACTTTACAGAGTCTAGTGAAAATACTGATGCTCATGCCATAACTACAATTATACTGTTCTGTAAATTTTTCTTGGGGCCACACCTGGCTGTGTTCAAAGATTACACCTGGACTTGCACTAAGGAATTACTCTTCGTGTGTTCAGGGGATCATCGAACCCAAATTGGGCACATGCAAGGCAAGCGCCCTACCTGCTGTACTGTCTCTCTGGCCCCTATGTTGTTCTATAAGTATTTATTACATACATATTACATATCAAGTGCTACAGGTGCTACATCCTTGAGTCTCTACTACAAGCCATAAAATAAATAGTTTTAAACTGTTTTTATATAGTAACACAAATTAGCATAGCAAGCCCAGAAGAATCTTTGAAAAATTAGTGTTTGTGAAAGATTAAAGAAAAAGTTTTATTACAGACAGGGAAGAAAAGAAGATGAAATGTATTTCTATGTGTAATTGCTAAGCAAAGAAAAACACTTATGAAATATGTGCATATATATAATTTTGAACAATGCCATAAGGAATTTTACCCAAAAAATAACAAAAAGGAGAAATGTAGGTAGTCGGGTAGATGGATGGGTGGGTTTGGGCCACACCTGATGCTCATAGCTTACTCCTGGTTCAGTGCTCAGGGTTCATTCCTGATGGCTCTTGGGAAATCATATGCAGTGCCAAGGATTGAACTAGGGCCTTGGCATGCAAGGTGAGTGCTTTATGCCCTGTTCTATCTAACTAGAAAAAATATTTTAAGCCATTTTGATGGGTAAGAAATATTTGAAGTTTGGTACCTTAAAGATAAATATAATTTATCTTTTAATTTATCTTTAACATGTAGAACTATGTAGAACTAGAAGATATAAAGTTTAAATTTGTGCTTTTCAACAAACCATTAAAAAATTCATTTGAAATAGAAATAAATTATAGACTTCGGCAAGCTACCCATGGCGTATTCAATATGCCAAAAACAGTAACAACAATTTGCAAAATGGAGATGTTACTGGTGCCTGCTTGAGCAAATCGACGAGCATCGGGATGACAGTGACTGACAGTGACAGGTGATGAATACCAGGTTATACAATGTGATCAAGCATTTTAGACATGTTTCTCAAAACAGAGAATGTCTTTAAAAAAAAAATCTTACATCCATGTAAAATTTTCCCATTTTCTGCAGTCTCTTCTCTAGACAGTTTTACTGATACTAAGACTATTACTATCATAGAATAGTCTTCTGGTTCCTCTAATAATTGGGATTTGGGGGTGGAGAGAGGAAAAGTGCTTGCTCATAGAACTTGATGTCTGATGATACATTTTTTTAATATCAAATTATTTCGGAGGGGGCCTGAGAGATAGCTCAAAGGGTTGAAGCAAGTACTTTGCATGCAGCAGGCTTTCTTTCAATCCCCAGCAACTTTGGAAGGACCCCTGAGCACAGAGCTTGGAGTGCCCCTTGTACCTAGAGCACTACCAGGAATGGCCCCAAAATGTACAAGTTTCTTTAATCCAGTCATAATATAACTGTAGGGTAAAACCTAATAACTAGCAAGGGAAAATCACAATATGTAAGTAAGGAAAGAATAAGAACTGGAAGCAATATGCTCATGAAGCTAGTCAGAGATAGTTGGATGCACCGAATCCACAGCATATGAGTTTAGTAAGTAAACATAATGATTAATATGACCATTTACAGCCCTAAACTCTTTTAAGCTGCTAACTCATTCAATTCTCGTAATAACCCTGTACAGTTGGTGATATCATTATCTCCATTCTACAGACAAGGAAACAAGGGACAAAAAACTTAAGTCACTTATCCAAGGGGGCTGGAGCAATAGCACAGCAAGTAGGGCATTTGCCTTGCACGAGGCCGACCCGGGTTCGATTCCGCCACCCATCTCGGAGAGCCCACCCGCACTGCAGAGCCTGGCAAGCTACCTGTGGTGTATTCATATGCCAGAAACAGTAACAACAAGTCTCACAATGGGGATGTTACTGTTGCCCACTCGAGCAAATCGATGAGTAACGGGATGACAGTGACAGTGACAGTAACTTTTCCAAGATCAAGCAACCTATGAGTGGCTGAGAATTTAGATTTAAACAGTTTCCTCTCTGATTCCCATATTCCTAAAAACTGTGCTGTGCGGTTTACTCAAGAGAAATACTAAAATGGGTTCAGTATTAAGAGACAGACTGCACAAAGCACTACTCAGTGGTAGAAAGCACCTGGGCTTTTGTCGGGGAGTCTTTGCACCAGTGTTCTTGGCCCATCCTTAGTGCTTAGTGGACCATTTAGCAGGACGAATGAAACTTGAGATCTCACCCTTGCAAGCCACTTGCTCCAACAACTTGAGCTGTCTCCCTAGCCCCTAGTCTCAGCTTTTGGAAGCAGCTAGACCCAATTTGTTCTGTGTCCTTAGATAAGTTTTAATGTTCTGAACCTCAGCTTCATCATCTATAAAACTCGAAGGATTAACAAAAACAGTGCCCGAGACAGTTGTAACACAGAGTAGGTACTCTATGTATCTTAGCTATTGTAATCTATATCATCATTATTATTTTATAAGCAGACCTCTAAAAAGGAGCATTTGAGCATAAATGAGATTCTGAAAAATAAGATGTATGAGTCCCTCAAAGAGCATTAGAAATCTTCATCTCTTAGCCTCTTTTTATGAAAGATACCGACAAGGTCTTTTCAAGACCTGAGACAGACCAAGAGGCATGGTGAGACCAAGTGGCCATTTAAATCCTGACAACATCTCTATATTACAAGAAGATTAAGACAAGAATCGCCTCAAAATTATATATCAACTTTCCATCGTCACCAGAGCCATTCCTGTAAATCAAATCAGGATATAAACGGTGTTGCAAAGGCGAGGAACAGTTTAACTTATTCATTCAACAAATACCCATTGCAGGCATCGTTCTTGGCATCAGTGAAGATGCAAGTGAACAAGAGTTGTAAAAGTTTCCTATTCTTACTAAGCTTTCTCAATAATGTGAAAAATAGTATGGATAGAGCAGAAAATTTGCCTCCACTTGAGCTTGGAATCTTTCAATAAAGTGCTTTTCTGACAGAAATAGAAATGTAGTTTTATATTCTTGAAAATTCAGTTACATAACTAAAACCTTATAGTTGAGAGAATTATGATGGCTTTATCTGAATGTTATAAATATTAAATTACAGTATACAAAACATCTACCTCTCTTAGGTTGGTGAAAGAACCAATCAGTGTTCTTATTTTAGTTATTAGCATTCTGTCAGACTTGTACAGTAATGATTAGTTACCCTTTATTGTACTTTTGGCATGCTTCCCATGTTTAATTTCATTGTAGGAAAGGAACACATAGTTAAGGAAATAGTGAAGAGTGGGGAAAAGTTAGAATAGGGAAAATAATGACATCGATTCAAAACTGACTTTAACTTATTATTCTAATAAGACATTTGCAAGTAGAGTGAAAAGGAGTTATATGTAAGTTTTCATTTGGGTGTTTTGTATTCTTACACCTTAAATTTGGAATTTTTTCTTTTGGATTAGCAATTATTTCTATTTTAGCACATGGGAAAGTAGCAAGCTGTGCTTTGATGCAAATATATTAACGTAAATTATAAATGCTATGAAATTACATATTAAATCTATTATAAATGTCTTGAAATATATATGTACATATATATAATCTCTAAACAATTTTCCTATGAAACAGTAGGATCACTCATATTGTCCCTTGCTGGAATATACTTTTGAGTATCTGCCCGGTTATTGTATTTAAAATGTATGTGAAAACAGCCAAGTTAAATACAGACTTTGTTACATGCTCAACTATGGAATAAAGTGTTATTAGAAGGAGCAGAACTATGGACGGCGCCCCTATATTCCGGCATTACTCAGTTCCCAGATCCCTGCTGTGTAGTTGTTCCACTCGCCAAGAAGCCTGTTAAAGAGCCCCCAAGAGCATGTGTACAGCCCTCCATGTTAATAGTTAATTGGTGAGGATGGCGAGATGAGAGGACAGCCGAACATGTGGTCTCAGACTCAAGCAGTAGACAGACCTTTAGTTATAATAACAGCAGCTGCTCACATTCTCACAACTCAACTGTTCAAAACTCTGTCATCAAGTGAAGGTTGTCGTTGAAAGAGGGCGAAAAAGAGAAAAGGTTACATCTGCGAAAACTAGCTAAAACCCTACCTTGAAACACTTCTGACATGCTCTCCTCTGTATGGGAACTTTATTTCAGTGTTTTAAAGTTTAAATATAAATCTGTTTTAGGAGTTATTATATATCTACTACATTGAACGGTATACTTTTTTCCAGTTACTGTTAGAACTGTTTGTCACCTTTCAAAACTCGTTATGAGACTTTGTAAATGGTAACTTTTAATCATTTAAAATAGAATGATGCTATTTGACTTTTATTATCTAGCATCATATGAGTATAAATTTGGTTATATTACAAATGGGAACTATTTTAGTGGGAAACTATGATAAAGTGTGTTATCCACCACCAAATTTTACATGCACTTTATGCCTTAATTTTATTTTCAATTCCCATTGGTAGGTGAATGCAGATAAAAATGGTGACTGATAATAATACTTATTTCATTTTGGAAAAAAATTGAGTGTCATGTATTATTATAATAATATTGACTAGGCAAGAGGAAAACAGAATTATCTGGCTTATGTATTTTATTTAGACAATCTGTGGCAGGTTGTTCTTGATTTGTGTTTTTTATTGATTAATAGCACTTCCATCTAAAAGTGTCAGGAAATAAATATTGAAACACTGGAAACTGTAATTAAAATAGGGCAAGTTATCATGCTATACCATCACGTAAGTTTTTTTAGAAGGAAATTTTATTGTTGTTACTTTATTCAGCTGTTATAATCTATGATTAAAGTAATGTTAAAATACAAACATCTTAATAATTTTCTTTCCTAACTATAAAAATTCAGGAATGAAAATTTCTTTGACACTATTAACAATAAAATAGCAAATAACTTTTTCTCATTCTAAAATTATCTTGCTGTCAGAATTTAAAATTTAGTTTCATGTCTTATTATAATATTGACTAGGCAAGAGGAAAACAGACTTATCTGGCTTATGTATTTTATATGTATTGAAAGTACTCTAGTCGGTAAAGTATTTAAGGTTTCTTTTTTTAAGAATAAATTTCAGATCTATAACTGGTTTGTAACATATTTATAAATCATTGGTATTTGTTCAGTTAGTCATTGGGTTTTTATATTTAGCTATTTTTCTAACAATTTTAATGTGTGAAATTTCCCTCTGCTCTCTCATGGAAAAAAAATTTACCATCAATGTGTTACTTTATATCAAGGAAAATACATATTCTAAAGAAAATGGGGAGAAAGGAGATTTGTTAAAATATGTCTATTGAAAATTGAATGAGGTTTTATTAGTATGTTGTTTTAATTGAGATATTTTCTTTATTAATTAACACATCAATCTTTTTGAATATTGTTGTATTTAACCTTTGAACCTACTGACATAATCAGTACTAACTGCTTTAATGTAAAGAAATTCATAACAAGACCTTTTATATTCATAAACTCTTGTATTCATTCTGGGTATTAGTTAAACCCTGCAGTCAAGCAGTGGACAGTTTTAGAATAAATCAATCTGAGATCATGCAATGTGGTAAACTACAGTGGCCTTGTGAATTTCTCTGAGTATGAGATTTTTTTTTAAATAGTAACTAAGAATACTTGCACTGTGATGGAACAACTGACTTTCATGAGCTTACAAATATAAAATTTTGGGAAAAAATATAGTGCAGCTGTCATGAGCATCATTACAGGAAAGCATAATAATTGTTCAGTCATAATTTAATCTTTTATTGTCTTTTTAATTTAATATATTTTAAATTAAAAATATACTATTATTTTAATAGTCTTTATAAATGCCACTTACTAAGCAGTATATTTAAGGAAGAAATTATACATTTTATCTTTATCATGCTTAGATAACCAGAAAATAACATCAGGTATTGTGTCCATTTTCATGTATTTGTTAATAACTGTATTCTCAACTAAGACTCTTGCTTTAATTTTCTTAGATTTTTCTCTATTTTGAAATATTGTAAGAGTTATTTTGAAGCTTTAAAGAATCATTTTTCAGATAAAAAGAATTATATTTAATCCATTTTAGCTTTCAAAATTTTGTCAATGTCTGAAAATTTAATAATTTCATATGTAGGTTTGGAAAGTTATAAACAATCTATTTTCTTTACAACAACAAATAACAGAACTGTGTCTCAATTATGCTACTACAGGCTTGAATTTATAAATTCTCATAAATAATTTCAGATGTCACAAATTCTTGAATTCTTAAATTTAGTTTTCTTTTCATATTTCACATGTTAGTACCTCAGTTTTTCAATAAAATTCTAGCTTTTTTTATACATGTATATTGAATATACTGTTTTGGTCAAGGATGATTCAAACTTGTTATATAAACTCAAAATTATGTTTCTAGAGTATTAGTAGCAATAGGTATACATCTTTATGTAACTTCAAATTTGATAAGAACATATTTTTGATTGTCAATAATATGTTTTCATCTCAAAGATGAAAATTTAATTATTATTCATAATTGTTCATAAAATTATTCATCTTTAAGAGTTACCATTTAGGAACCTTTCATTCTACTTAACCTAACCAAAGTATATTTAGTAAGCCAAAACCAAAATAAAAAGCAATTTGGGCTCTAAATCCTCTTTTACTTTCTCCCAAATAAATGTAGTATGTTACACTTCATATAGTGATTCCTATGTAGTTCTTTGTAATAGTGGTAATTATAGAGCATAACTTAGAGCCAAGGTTTTTAACTGATGATAGAAGGTAAAAATGATAGAAACAGTGCAACATCTCTTCCTGGTATAGAGATTGAGTCATCTGTTTGGGCATATGGGATCTTTGGCTGCTGGACTAAAGTCTTTATAGGGCCCACAGTCCAGGCATGGACACCACTCTGGGAGGCAGAAGCGGATGGGACCTCTGTGTTCAGTCTACTTAAACATGGTTAGAGTTAAAGAGGAAAGGATCTTTAAAGCAGGTTTTATTTTCAGCTTTTGTCTATCACATAACTTTCTGTATAGAAAAGTATACACCTATTTACATTTGCCTTTATGCTGCAAATAAAATCACTGAGCATATTGTCTTTGGTATTAAATCTGAAAATACCATAAAAAATATAAGTTCTCATTTATTTCTATTTCTGTACATGGGATGCATATCTTATGGTAAGGAGAAAACTGTCTTCAAAAAAGAGGATACTATTTCTTAATGTAAAGACAAAAAATGCTTATAACTAATTATAAATTAAATTGTTAAGTTGCAGATCATCTTATATCCCAGCATTGTGTTTTAGCACTTTGCTATTAATTACATGATTATTACTATCTAAAGAGTTCCTGTTTCTTTAATAATGTTTCGCACCCTATGTAGTTAATCTTTAATGTTGGGAAGGACAGGGGAAGAGATTAAATTAGCCTTGTAACCTCTTTCTCTTCCAGGCTGATGATGGAAAATAAAAGCTCTCAGCCACAAAATGTAACACTTAGAATTAATATTTAATTAGACTAGCAAAATTGTACACTGTGGCTGAAAGCTTCCAAAGAGTTGTTAGTGCCACAATTGACCTACAGGTTTAATAATAACTCACTTCTAGAAGCAAGTGCCAGTTCAGCATAGTAGAGCCACTGTAAGAAAGTCCTGAGAGATTAAAATCAGCAAACCAAATGGCAGGCAGGGATTCCTGGGATGGAGCCTTCTGGAAAGCTGGGAGCTGGAATCGCTTTTAAGCCAGGATTCAGATGAGAACAGTGGGTGAAAAAGCTGATCCCTCCTGTTCTGGGAGCTTCTGGTTGTAGGCCAAAATCTTAGAACAGATTTTTACTAAATGTTTTTGCTGCAGCTATTAACTTACATTGAAAATCAAATATTGAATGATTTTTCTGAAAAGTTGAACATATATTTGTATAAACATTAGTTCTTAACTTCTTACATATTAGTACATAATATCTGTAAACTCAGATCATTAGATTATCAGATAGGTTTGGCGCTGTACATCTATGCTGTTTTGCTATGACATGCTGTTTCCTTGTTCCCTGTATAGTTGATTTATATGGTTCATTTCTATAGTGTTTCATTACAGGGCATTATGCAGAGGCTGAGAAAGATTGTGAAGTTTATAACCCATTATTTTTTTTCTTCAAGTAGGGATATCCACTGAAAATTGTTCTTTATTTTTTAATAATTGTAGTATAAAAGCAATGCTACATTTGTTTATGCTTATGGTAATTAAATTACACGATAAATAATTGGACCTCCTGGTGAACCATTGGATCCTTATATCTTGGATAAATTAATCTTGTGAAAGTAGGATACCATGAGCTTGAATATGTGGAGATGCAGAACAGCCAACAGAAGAAAGGCGCACCTTACATAATTTATTGGTTATTATCTTAAATAATTAAAGAAAAGCCAGTCATTAGTTAAAAATCCAAGCAGGTGAGAACCTTGCCAGCAGAGGGAGTAGTCCTGTCTTCTGTCAGGTTCCCATCACTTCCCCACCTGCCTCAGCTTTTTTCCCAGCCAGTCTCCCATCTGGACCTGGCTCTGTCAGCCTGTTCCTGATGACAGGCTATCATTTTATACTCAATATGGGATTACTCTAAGCTGATTTTAAACTTTAGTATCTTTAAATTACCACTGCATCACAAACATCAGCTGGATGCTCTGTTTGCTCTTTGGATATTATCAATTGTTTTTCCAGGCGGGGTATGGGCTTTTGGGCATGTGAATTGTGTTGAAGACATTCAAGTCTAACTAAATTCATAAGCAACAGCTTTCTGATTTAGGAAGTTAGATCACAAAACATTTTAAGCAAAAAAAAAAAGCAAACAAGTTGATACAAGAGTTATTTTTATAATAGGAAACTACATGGTTTATAGTTTATGAACAATACCTACAATAACTTGTAAATGTTGTACATTATTATGGTTAGTTTTTTTTTAATCAAAGTATTTTGTTCATCCCACTCTGAAGAGTTTTCAAAATTATAAAATTTGGTGTAATGAAAGAAAACTGATGTAGAGTCATGTTTCACAAAGCATGTGGTATTTGAATAAATCATATTTCTGAAAATAACATCATATATGCTTAAAATTTCTTCAGTTTAAAGAATTTCTGTTTTATAACAAATTTTGTAATACCGACTACTTGATCACATAGAAAATGCAAAAAAAAAGATGTGATTCTGTTTATTATTCATAGTAATTTGGTTACTTAATCAGCAATTTCTTTTGCCCTTGAAATTAAGTATAATTGCCATTAAGATATGAGTTAAGTATTAGAAAAAGGAAATAAAATACTTTTGTTTATGATTTCCTCATATGACTTTCGGTATCTAAGTCTACCAAGAAAGCATTATGCTTAGAATTTTTAATATACAAAAGTTCTTTTATATTTTTAAGTTAACTGTATAACTTTAGCTTATTGTTTATCTTAAAAGATCTAATTTAGCATCTGCATTTATTATAAATATTCATTACTTATTTTATCTTTTAAAATTATGTTATATCTGAATTCCAAATAATTATGAACAGAATAATGTCACCCATATCAATTTCTTTAATAAATAATGTAAATCATAGACATAAATCACAACTGTGAGGATAGTTTGTAAAAAGTTGCAAACTGCAGAATGATTTTAATAATTCAGAACTTGACTTCTAGAGAATGGAGAGTTTACTGAGCATAGAAAAACAAATACCTCATTATGTAGCTTTAGATTTTTCTTTTGTATCTGAGTTTGATCTTTGGGTTATATGACAAAGAAATATGATGCATTGCAATGTGTTTGTGTTTCTATGCATGTCATCTTTTTCAAGATGTTATTCTAACCTGAGCTGCTAGATGTACCATATTTGCTTTTCTTATATGATTTCCTCCACCTCTCACCCCGCCACCCCCATCCAACATCATGTCCTATAGTAGGATCAAACATAAATTAACATATTTATTTCTTTTGTTCATGTTTTTTGTTTTTGTTTTTGTTTCTGTTTGCAGTGCCAGGGATTACACCCAAGTCTTATGCTGCACAACTTGCACTTTTCCACTGAGCCACAACCCCACCCCTATTTTTTTAACTTTTGAACTTTAGTTTTATCATACTTTTGTGCTGTTATAATCCCAAACCTAATGTATGTGCCATACTAATGGGAGCTCCTCCCTTCAAGCTGTGTGTGTTATCTTAGAATACTAAGTTGAGTAACCTAGATCTTGCTCTTATTTGAGGCATAAATGCTTTATGGATGCCCGTTGCTCTGTTCATTTCAAGCTTCTTGATAAATTAAATGATTAAGTAATTACTTTTGATTTTTCTTGTGAAAATCTTCCAAGAAAATATACTTGCCATGGGGACACATATTATATTTTTTACATTGCTGAGATAATTAAGCTCAAGGAAGTAAGAGAGCATTCCAAGCTTAAAAGATTCTAATTGTTAGCATCTCTAAATAGAAATCTTAACAACGTTTATTAGAAAATGAGGAGCATAATAAGGTAGTAGTTCATAGTTTGAACTTCATGCACTTTGTGTTAAAAAGAGCCTTAAGTTAATCTTTATTTAAAACTGTTTAATGGATTTAGTTTATTCTAATAAAAGGAGGTTACCATTCTGTGAAAGCAAACAGGAAGCTTTCCATAAAACCAAACAAGGAACAATCTAGACTAAAACCCTCACTTTTTGTGTGTGAAATTAAAATTAGAATTGTCTACAAGTAGTCATCTGTATCATCTGATTTAGTATTTAAAATTTGCAAAAACATTTGACATTATAGAAACAGGTATAATTTAAGAAAATGCACTGCAATAGAAAGTTTTTAAGAGCCTTTTATGTAACTTAATACAAAGCAATTTGAAACTGCCAGCAAACTCTTAAACTCCTGGACACTGGCTCTCTTCTCTTCTGGCTTCCCTCCTAGTCTTGTCTTGGCTACTCTCCAGAGCTGACAACTTTCACCCAGGAGTGAAGGGAGATTTGTCTAGTATAAGAAGGATTTTTGAGCCATCCTAGGTTTTCACATCCAGATGGGCAAGGAGGAGGGGTGGCAGTATCATTGTACATATTTGGGTTAGGTCATTATGCCATGCATACAGCATAGTCATTAATTTACTCATACTGGTAGATGCTAGATGTCCTTATTTAAGGATTCTTTATTAGACATGTTAATGCAATAACTTTTTAATTCACATAAAATTATTCAGAATTTATTTCAAAGTTATTAATAAATAAATAAGTTTACTTCTCCCACTTAACAGTGACATATAGTGTAGACCAAAGAGGCTTCATGACTTGGCTAATAACATAAAAACAGAATCTGTGGAATTGAGAGTGTGGAAGATTTTATCTCAAAGCCTCTGTTCAAAGCATGCTAAAGCTTTCTAAACACTGTGAGCTATATATTATGGAAATATATTGTCCATGGTATATTCCTACTATAAAGTGAATTAGTAAGCTTCTAAGGAATATTTTAAGCTGTTAATTTTAGATACTTTTATGTAAAGAACTATAGTTGATATTATTATTATTTGAAAGACCTTTTGACAAGACTATTTTTAAGATATGTGTGTGTGCACAGATCATACTTCAATGAATTTGGAGGTACAAAGTAATTTGTATCTATTTTATCTTTTGAAAATGTTCATTTCCATGCCCAGATGTCTTTTAAATAAGTTACTGAATACAAGTTAACTGAAAGATTGAGTGAGTTTGTAATTAAGAAAAAAGTTTGTCTTAGAGATTCAGATATTTTTCTTCTAGATGCAGTTACTAGTGCTTTTTATTCTATAGACTTTTCCAGATATCAGTACAACTTTTATAATTAATATAGGCTTCCTTGTTACATGAACTATTTCCAACAACTTCTGTACAGAATGCAGTAATTCACTGTTATATAACTTATTTTATGGTAATAACATAAGGTTTTTCCTATTTAATATTTTATGAAAGCTTTTAAAAAAGAATTTTAGACTATAGTTAGCTGTGATATAAGCCTTTGGAATTTAGAACTAGATAAATAAGTTTATAAAATTTAAACTTATAGGCTCTATAATTTTCCATGTTTGGAATTCATTCATTTTCTTCTATAAAATTGATAATTAAGTTTTTTCTCAATCTCCCACATATTACCTTTAAAATGCCTACAAATACTACAGTGTTAAATGGTTTATTAGTAAAATTTAAGGTTAAATTAAAGAAAGAAATTTTCTTTGAAATAAGCAAGTGTCAGGTTGACCATTCAATATACAGGTCCTTGTTGACACACTACTGCAATGAAAAACTAATTCCATTCTTAAACTCATATTCTTGATTCATATTATGAAATCCCTAGTTTATAGTACTAAAATTCTTACACTGTGTTCCAATAGAAACATTTACTCTTAGCATTTTAGATTCATATATTTAAATACATAAACTTAGTCTTCTACTTACAGATAAAAGGAAATCTGACCTTTTTGATTAAGAAATATTGTCAGTAGCCTTTATAAAGTGCATGTTCATCTGAGGGTCCATGACTGGAGTCCTCTTCCCAGTTGAGTTTATCCTAAAAATGAAGTGATAAGAGCCTGTTGGTTGTTATCTAGGATTCTTCTTAATGGGAGAACCACATGATATTCTTCATCCCTCACTTGTTCTCACCCTCTATAACTAAACCAGCCACACCCCACCCCCGACCCTAACATTGTTCAGTACTCAGCACAATGAATCATTTCAAGTTGACTCATTGTGAACTGTCTCCCAGCTGTTGGAATGTCTGGCAGACATTTTTGTTTGGGTGAAGAATAACTGGCTGAAACCCAACCTGGATGAGTTTGATATAATGGTCTTTGGCTAAAGAAATATTGAGTGGAACATGTTTATGGTCTCTGAAGCCCCTGTTAGTCCTGGAGTAGGACCATCCCCTGTGACACAGAACTGAAAGTAAGGAATCAATCTGAATTATTTTCTCACCATTGGATGAATAATCATCTGAGAGAAAAAATAGGCATTTCCAAATATGCTCTTTTTTTTTTTAACTTGGTTTCCAAATGATTGAAATCAACCAAGGGTGATTATTTTAACTCTTTCTTTTAAGAGCACTGATTCTAATGACTGAAAAGCCTTTGCATAGCACTCATATGTATTTGTGGGAGAATTTCAAATTCTCTTCTAGGTTTGAGTCAACCAGTCATTTCAGCATAATGTTTGGTAAGTGACTGCTATATATTCCTTAACCAAATCTGTTAACTGGGGAAATAGCATTGAATTAATAAACTTTCTAGATATCTTGCATGTCCTGTCTTTTTTAATTTTTTTTATTATTGGTGATTTGGGGGTTACATTCAGCAGTGCTCAGGGCTTACTCCTGGCTTTTTGCTCAGGGATCATTCCTGGTAGGGTTTAGGGGACCATCAATGGTGCCAGGGATCAACCCTGAGTCAGCTACATGAAAGGCAAGCACACTACCTGATGTATTATCACTATAACCCCTCCTGTCTATTTTTTTAAATGCTGTTTCAGGGGCCAGAATAGAACATTCTGTACACCAGGTAGAGCATTTGCCTTAAACACAGCCAGTTTCAATCCCCAACATCCTATATGGTTCTCCTAGCAGTACCAGTTCCCCTAGCAGTACAGCAGGTAGGGCATTTGCCTTGAACACAACCAGTTTCAATCCCCCAAATCCTATATAGTTCCCCGAGCAGTACCAGGAGTGATTCTTTAGTGCAAAGCCAGGAGTAATCCCTGGGCATCACCAGGTGTGGCCCAAAAACCAAAATAAATAAATGTAGTTTCAAATAGGTACCGGTGTATAAGAGGGAAGTTTCAATATTTTTAAATTGTACAAACAACATTTTAAACCTATTTGGATCTTAAGAATAAAACATTTTTAATGTGTTACTGCACATGAGAAATCTTGCTGGCAAGGTCTGAACAACATTCCAATCTACCACTCTGTCTGGAGTTCAGAGAAATACTGAATTTGCATGATTTAATTTCTTAAACCTATTTATTAAATGAATATTCCTAATAGCTTATTTCTTATAGCTGTGAAATTCTGGATACTTAAAACATTATACCTTTATGCTGTGTTGTTTAGCAATAGTATTGCTTGTGTTGGTTGTTTATAGGAGCAAAAACCGGGCTACAGATCAAGTACTTTATTTTGCTTTTATTGTATCCCAAACCCAAATTGCAGCATCTGGAAAAAAAGAGCAGAAGACTCCAAAGGTCCTGCATCTTCTTAACTGGTTGCTCCCATGTTTCTATAATACACACTAAGGACCTCAGCTGTCCAGGACTGGGACCTGGACCCAGCTGACAGCTGACAGGAGGACCTAACCTTGAACTTCTACTGTGCTAATTATTGCTTCTGAATACTGGTGTCTGTCAGATTTTCCAATGGGAAGTGGGTAAAAGAATTTGAGAAATAAAAGTAAATGAGAATAAAGAGAATAGAAATTGCCTTGCTCTTACAAAAACAGGACAGTGATTGTTTTCTGCCAAAATTATGGTGCACCCCAGATCTTCAGATTAAAATAGCATAGTTTGCCCCTACTGGAATTTTTAATTTATATCCAGTTTTAGGTTCTGTGATAATTGCAACTTTTATGTTGCTTTCCTGTGTTGACTTTCTTCTCTACAAGTTTTCACTGAGATGGTATAATGGCACTATGAGTCTTATATTTTTAAATAATTTGAATGTTTTGTTTCTTTTTTGCAGAATAAAGCAATTATTGATCGTATTACAAATTTATCAGATACAGTAGTTGGGCTGGAATCATTTATTGGTTCTGAAAAAGTAACCAACCCATTATATAAGGATTACCATGGTAAGCATTACATTTATAATGAAAAGAATATGTTTATAATGAGAATGTTTATAATGAGAAGAATGTGTTGCTTTTTGGGTACCCAAGCATCTTGTCCTTTCATATCTAGCGTCAGTAGCATGGGTTTTACACCAATATATAAAGTTTTTCATTACTGGTCTTTTTTTTTTTAATGACAACTTGTTTAAACTGTGGACTATGGGAGAGGGAGAGCTAGGAGTACAACTCAAAGGGCTGAAGCACATACTTGTATGTGGAAGACATGGTTCCTTCCCCAAACAACATTTGGCCTCCCAAACATAATGGGATGTGATGCTGGCCACCCCCAGCTTCGTTGCAGCCTTGGAGACCCCTGAGTACCACTGAGATGGCCCTGGTGGTCACCAGCACCACATCCTCAGGCCTTAACACCGAACCACTGGCTTGGTTGGTCAGTTATCACTGGGAATGTCCTCTAGGCTCCCTGAGAACCACATAGGAGACTTCAAAAATCAATATATAACCGATAAACTGTGTTATAAGACTGTGCAAGTGGCTATAGAACTTTGTCAATTTCCAGGGCCTATTAAAAATGTGTTAAAGTGCACGGCATATTTTACATGTGTAAAAGTGTATGGTAATTGTCAAGGCTGTGAAGAGTTAATATATGACCTTTGAAAATTAACAAAATAGAGCTGGAGAGTTAGTACAGAGATTAAGGAATCACCCCTGAGCACAGATCAGGAGTAGCTAACCCCTGAGCATCATCTCCCCCCCACCAAAAAAAAAAAGCATGATAAGTAATCAAGTGTTTTTAAAAAGCTAGAAAATGTGCAATATAAAAATTGCTTCCAAAAATAATTTGCTTCGTGGTTCTAACTGAATAAATGTGTACATAGTACATGCCCAGGTTAACTGTGCTTATAATTCATATATTATCATTCAAATATTGTTGTCTCTGTTGAAATTCAGCTGTTGAGATTAAACCCTTTCCTCTGACGAAGCATGTGGTGAGTAATAGGCCACACATCTTACATGCGAAGGCCTTAGATCCAACTTCAGTCACAGCAAAAATAAATAAATGAGATTCAGTAATATTTTTTATTTTCATTAAACATAATTGATATAACATTGTATTAGTTCTAGATGAACAGTAATTTGATATGTTTACACATTAAGAAATTATTACCACAATGATTTTATTTGTATCTTTGGTCACCCATAGTTATAATATTTTTTTCTGGTGATGAAAACTTATCAAATCTTAACAACTTTTAGCAGCTTTGCAATTGATAGTACACTGTTATTAACCAGTAGTCATCATGCTGCATTTTATGCCCATCAGGACTTCCGTATCATATAACTGGATGAACTATCATTGTTTTCATTTTCTTTTTAAAACTTGAAGTTAAATATTGCCTTCATAAGTTTTACATGAGTATGATTTATAAGTATTGTGAACTTAGAAATTTAGTAAAATTATGCTGTAAATTTTACAGCTGTAAAAAATTGTTTTGAGGGGCTGGAGAGATAGTACAGCATGCAGGCCTGTTGTCTAGCATGCAGCCAACCTGATTCAATCCCTGGCATCCCTTGTGGTCCTGTGAGCCCTTGAGGAGTGATTCCTGAGCACAGAGCCAGGAGTGATCCCTGAGCACAGCCAGATGTGACCCAAAACAAAGAAAGAAACAAAATGTTTTGATTGAAACATTTCTAAAGTTGAAGGCTGATTTTTGTGTTGAAATCTCTGATGTGATCACTTATTTCCACAGATTATCACTATCACTACATTATCATCCTATTGATCGTTGATTTGCTTGAGCAGACCCAGTAACATCTCCGTTTGTCCTAGCCCTGAGATTTTAGCAGTCTCTCTTTACTCATACGTCCCAATGGTGCCACATTAGAGGCTCTTTCAGGGTCAGGAGAATGAAATTCATCATTGTTACTGTATGTGGCATATGAATACGCCACAGGGAGCTTTTTAGGCTCTCCCGTGTAGGCAGGAAGCTTTCCGTAGCTTGCCAGGTTCTCTGAGAGGTAGAACTAGGCTATAAGAGGGCGCGTGGTCGAAGCTTCCAGGAGCTTGGTATTATAGTCTCTGGATGATGGCTGTTGATGGGATTACACGGCGCCAGGAGCAGTTTCTGGGTAGGACTGCCTAGCTACTGGAAAATGGCGGATCTGGGCGGAAGTGGCCCAGTCCCGATCCGAGGAGGCTTGGAGATCTTAGCACCATGTCCCGCACACCTGTGTTCTACCAGTTCTTTCATGTGTGAGGCTCGTCCAAACATATGGAGAGTGGCCTTGAGCATGGCTGTGGCTGGTTTCCGGAGGTCTTCGGCTGCCCCACTCTGCTCAGAGTGGGGAAGAGACTCAACCCACCACCTCCAGGAACCCTGTTGAAGACAGCCAGGCACAAATTAAGTGGTTTTAATGGCAAATATGGTTTCTATTAATAAAGAGAGCCTGATGAGCCACTTATTAATTCTGCAAAACCTCCTCTTCATAGCTAAACATGCACATTCAAGGTTAAAGTGAGAAATGTATGCTTATTTCTAGTATAGTTTGCTAAATTGCTTTGAGATTGAAAATTTGCTTCTCAACAGGTTTTCTTAATAACACCATTTGCATTTTTAAAGTTAAAAAAATAAAGCTATATTTTGATTTATAATGGTGCTTCTCAGGGGCCTGCGACCACTCCCGATGGTGCATGAGGCCCATTTGGTACCAGGAGGGATCAAATTCTGGGCTTGATATCTGCTGCATATATAATCTGCAGCTCTGGCTAACTTCCTGGCCCAGACTATGATGAAATCTTTTTGAAGAGCAATTAAGCACCTGAAGAATTACCCTCTTAAACCAAAACAAATATGTACATTAGTAAGTGTTCTAGCACACACAAAAAAGCTATACTAGTGATACCGTTCTGTAAGAGTCATCTAATTTGTTCAAATCTGGATTGATCTTCCACTGTATTTAGGAATTTGAGTTGGTGATTTTTAAATATGGACTGGGATAGGCAGAGCAGCCCTGAAGAATCTCATGTATCTTAGTCTTTGGCAAATGACCCTGAGTTTAGTCAGTAAATGCATGAAGCTCTACAAAAACCCTCTAGTGCCTTGTCAGAAAAAATTAGCAAGTGTTTCTACTGACAAGAGGCCAAAGCTCACAGTTTACCTAGCACTATTACAAAGCTTCAAACTGCTACATAAAGGTCTGACATGCCACAGAAATTAGTATCTTGGGATGCACAGGGGATAATGTTTGATACTGAAACCTAGTTTTCTTCCATGGTTTGTTTCAGTCATTAATAAGGTACAAAATGAAATACTTTTCAGTAGTGCTTCACTGGTTATCAGTAACCCATAAGCCTTGTTTTGCTGGCTGCTTACTGGTGCATTTAATAAAATAAAGATCACTCAGTGGTGCCGTGGGCAGCATGCAAGGTGATAGCCATATTTGCTTACTGTAAATACGAGAGAAAATCACACACAAACCGGCTGTAGTTTTGACAAGTATTAAGATCCCTCTTTACATCTGTACTTCTGTACCAAAGTGCAATTAGTTGTCCTCGCACAAGGATTTCTGTTTATCTTATTCTGCTTGATTACTTGAGTATAATCACACCATTTGCTTCATTGCTCTTGGTAGTAAGCTCCAGTTTTAAAGGGGGAGGATGCTTGTGTGTAAATTTACAGGATTCTGCTGGAAGACTCTTTTAATTCATGCATCCAATGACAGCGTTGAAATTTTTTTCTTTTAATATTTTTCCACAAGGTTTGATTCATATACGGCAGATTCCACGGCTTAATAACTTGATTTGTGATGTATCAGATGTCAAAGATTTAGCTTTTAAATTAAAAAAGAAGCTATTCACCATTGAGGTAAGAGAATTTATGTATTTTAATTCACCATCTGAGGTAAACAGTATCTCTTTATTTGTTGGATTTTGGAGGTTTTTTTTTAATGCTAATGGAATTAATTCTTTCAAAATGTTTTCATTCTGAATATTTTGAAGTCTTGCTATAACAGAATAATTTTTTAACTTTTTGTTTCCTTCATTTTAATGGATACCAGAATATGTCAAAAAAAGATTTTGTTTATAATGTCTATTAAAAGTGAGCTCCAAACTTACAGGCTAAGAATGATATGCATATTTCCAAGGCTTTCAAAGCATATTTAATTAAATGTTAATGAGATGTGCTTTCTTGTGTGTGGAATGTGAATGTTACCCACAATTGTGTATAGCTTTAAAAAAAGAGAGAATCTTTATCTTTAGTCTAAAGGCATTTTCCTGTACTATTAGTGAAATCATCTTTCTGCTTTCTGCGCCAAATAAAGCAAAGTATAATTTGTATCGGTGTCTTTCAATACATTTTCTACAAAATCTGGACTGTTTTGTGACCTTTATGCAAGCAATAGTGACAGAAAATAGTAGTACAAAAGATTTATTTCAACTTAGTCCTGCTAAAGAGCAAATGAACATAGCACTATTAAGCAATTAGAATTGATGTTTTATTAAAGAAATAAATGCTCAGAGATAGATGGTCTTGGGTGATGTGATAGTTATCAGTGTAGTCGGTGCAATTTTTTCTTAACAAAGACATAAAACAACCAGGCAGCCTTGACAAACCATTTTGTTTAATCTCTTTTCAAATGAAAAGCTCTTAAGCAGGCCACTTGTCTTAACTGCTTGAAACCATAAAACGAGAGAATTGCCACCAATAAATTAGCATATTTTTAACTTCCTCACCAAATGATGGTCAATGTGGCTTGGCACTGCTTTGGTGTTTGGGACTTCACCCTTAAGTGACCACTTTGGCCCTTTTGTGACCCTGTGCCCTCTTTAGCTGGCCACTTGATAAGGTAACTTAATGGTTCCCTCTCTTTTTCTCTTTCCCTTCACATGTGCAAGTAGCACTAACCTATAAATCATTGTAAGGGCCCTATCCAGTGACAAATTAATGTGCCCTCCTCCTAATTAATGGTCATCAATGTCCTTAATTATCTAATCCTATTGAGAGCAGTTAATAGTTAATCAGGCAGCCAGTTCTTCAAGCAGGTCATCTCTGCAGGAGTGTTAGAAGTTCCTCATCTGGGGATATTCCCTTCAAAAGCCACTTAAAGCCAAAAGAACCACAGTGTAGAAGTAGTGATTCTTGAGCTAATTTGCTTTAGTTCTCAAAAGAAGCCATTGAAATGAAACCCAACACTGTAATTGTTCCAATGTTGTTTCAGTTTCTCTTCTAAGTTAAATTTCTATGTTTTCATGGAAAATGTATTTTCCCCCTCTGAATGGCATCTTTATCCCAGTGAGTATTATTCTGTCTGTCATCATACAAACTAAGCAAGATTCCCTAGTGAAAACACAACAAAATAAAATAATGCAATTCCTCAGAGGAGAAAGTAGTACAGTAGAGTGAATCATGCTTCTGCTTGCCCACACCCCATCCCCTACCCACCCCTCTCTCTTATCTTTCTCACACACACACACACACACACGCATACACACACACACTTAAATACATATTCATATTGAAGGTGAGAGGTTAAAAATAATTAGTACTTAGAACAGGAAAGATAGTACAAAGGTATAGGTGCTTGCCTAGCATGTGACTGTACCATGACCTTGGTTCAAATCCCAGCACTGCATATGGTTCCCAGAGCATTGCCAGGTATGGCCCCTGGGCACTCCCAAGTGTGGGACCCCCCCAAAAAAAAATAAATAAATTTACATAATGTCATGTGGGACCTCTCCTTTGAATAAGTAAGTTCTAATAGTAGCCTTATTTTTACATCAGAGGCAATAGAAGATTATTAACCATATCAGTTTCTATTCTATTTCCTCTCTTCTTCCCATTTAGTCTAAACTAAGAGAGTCGTTATAAATGACCACACCCTGTGGTTTGAAGACAGTATTTGAAAATAAACCATAAACCGATGGTTATTTTTTTTGTTTAAAGCTAGATTTTTTAGTTAAGATCCTATATATCAAATACTTTATCTTTTGACTAGTATAAAATAACTGATACACACATATTAAGGGAGAGAAATACAGGTAAAACATTATAAATAGTGTATCAAGTCACACTATAAAATTTAATTTGGTGATTGTCAAATATATAAGTGAATCAAACAAACCGAAGAGATGTGCATATTGGAAAATAATAATGTATAAAGCCATGTTGTTTATCTGATTAATTGCTTTGATTGTAAAGTAATATATTATAAACTATATATCCAAATAGCAAATCTTTTGGTGATATGGGAACTAGAAGCAAGATGATTTTTTTATTAGAGTTGGAAATATTTTATCAGGTGGCAGTGAATTCATATCCCTTACGAAAGGCACAATTCGTAAGTGCCTTTTAAAACTACCCTGATATTTCAAATATAATAGACTATAAAGTCAAAGACGTTACTATTTCAGGCATCAAATTTCCTTCCGACTTTCAGAAAAAAAGGTAATTTAGCAGCTAAAATAGAAATAGCTTTTCTGATTCTTTTAAAACATATTGGTTATATACATATTGGAATTTACTTTGTCACGTGGTCTCAAATTTTGTCATACTTGGAAACAAGGGACAAAAAGGCAAGTCCTCATATATATTTCTAAGGTAATTTTCTCTTAGAATTTATTAAATTATTGCCCTGTTTACGTATTAAAAACTTTGTGGGTTTTCACTAATAGGTACCAAAGGCTTCCAACAGATAGAGCAACTTAAACCAGTAATTTCTCTAATTTCTTCATATTTCTTTTTTTTTTTTTCTGCTTTTTGTGTCACACCTGGCGATGCACAGGGGTTACTCCTGGCTCTGCACTCAGGAATCACTCCTGGCGGTGCTCAGGGTACCATATGGGATGCTGGGAATTGAACCCGGGTCAGCAGCGTGCAAGGCAAATGCCCTACCCACTGTGCTATCGCTCCAGCCCCCATAATTTCTTAATATTTCTTTCTATATTTGCTATATAGTGATCCAATATTTTATAACAAAAACATAACTAAGATATAGTAGTATAATCAGTATACAGAAACTCTTTTTCATCTTCCTATTTATCCCAGAATTCATAATATTTTATGCCTACTAAGTTACATACTAAGTGTATAACAGTAAGCATAAAATATTTGCTGAGATACATATATGATTGATAAATTATGGAATTTTAAAATTAGTACAAGTGATAGACTAAATATTATATAAATTCCACTCATCAAATGACTTATAAACACTTATAAACACCTTTCAGTTAATTTCTCTAATATGTATGCATAATGTGAGAAAAAAATATTTTTATATTGAAAAGACATAGTAAGAATTGAAATGTGGTTGGGTTGAATTTAATTACATAATCAGAGAAGCATTTTTTTACTTGCATTAACTATTATTTAAATTTTTTATTTTGTATTATCTTGTCTATCTTAACACTAGTAATTTTAACTTTATAATTAGAATGTCAATAATTTATTATATTACTAGAAGCCTCTTGAATATCATTATAAACAGGGTTTTTGCTTTCATAATGGAACAGTTTGAAATGAAACTCTAAGATTCATTCTTTCTAAATTCAAATTAGAAAATATGATTACTTTTCAATTTTAACTTTCGTGTAGTTTTTAATCAGTCATGAATAGGACACTACTATAAAGAGTAGCAACTATCATAAATAATATATCTATGTGGGTTTAATAAGGTAAGTGAATTTTAAGGGTTTAGAAAATTAGAGTTAGTCAAGTGTACTCAAGTTGTCTTATCATACTTGATTCTTTATTCAGAATACGTTACCCCAAAACAGCTCAAATTCCTAGAACTTTTTCTCCCAAAATAATTATCAAGAACCAGAGATCATTCAGTGGTCAGAGATGCATGCTTGTATGCACAAAGATGTGAGTTTGATCCCCCATATGCCATAACCACGCACTGCTGGTGTAGTCATGGAGGTCCCTAAGCACTGCTGAGTTACCCTGCCCCTTTACTCCAGCATCACTGGTCTCCCAGGAGCACTGCATCACCTGGCCAATCATTGAACTCTCTGACCCAATTAGGGAAGCATCTCCAGGAGTACCCCCAGGCCCCCTAAGCACTGCTTGGGAAGTCCCACAAAAACTAATCAGCTAGTCTTTATTTTTATGCATTTGTGCGTTTACTTAGTCCATTCATTCTTATTAGTGGTGGGGGCCCACTGTGCTCACGTCTTGTTTCTGGCTCTGTGTTCGGGGATCACTCCTAGCAGTGCTCAGGGGACCCTATGTGGTGCCAAGGCTGGAACTCAGGTTGACCCCATGCAGAGTAAGCACCCTATGCCCTGTACTGTCTCTCCTGCCCAGTAAATTTATTTTTAAATCATAAAACCTGAATGTCATACATTATCAGTATAAATTAACCTTACATGTGTGTATATAATATAGGGTATATATTAAGTAGACTGTACTATACTTGATATGATTTGGTAAGATTATTTGAAAGTTTTACGTTTTGGGAAAGCATTCAAGAGTATCAGTCACTATGACAATGTTGGACATTCTTGAATGTTCTATGTCAACTTTGATCCTAGACTTTCTTCTTTCTCTACATGTTTCTTCATTCTCTTTTAGTTTTTTGACTTTTATGAGAGAGGGGTAATGTTGAAGCCATACCTAACAGTGCTCAGGGTTTGCTCCTGACTATGTGCTCAGGAATCACTACTAGTGGTGCTCAGGGGACCATATATAGTGGTAAACATCGAACCAGGGTCAGTTGTATGCAAAACAGGTGCCTTACCTGCTATACTCTTTCCAGTGCCTGCCTTTACGGTTTTTAAGTGGGAAGTAGAAAGCTGCTGTGTACTTACTCTATTTAGAGGTAGAAGGGAGAGATAGTGAACTTATTTTGTCAGTTCATAATTATGTCACTTAAATGCAGTAATGGAAGCATAAATATCTTATTCAGATGTATTATTAGTTTGTAATCTTATGGAACATATAGTCCTGTATATCTTTTCTAATAATTATGCCCTGCAAAAACATGCTTGTTATTTTTTTTAATTCCCAGCTATAATGCGGGTAGCAAGAGAAAATCAAAATAAAGCATTGACATTTATTCATGTGGATGAAATCATTTACCAAAAATAAACTAAAATTAACATTCTTTAGCTATAGAAATGTCATTCCCTTGTTTGCATTCTAATATAAGTCATTCTATCTCCACACCCATACTTATACTTGAATTTCCAAGTGATGTAGACATATAGTGTGCCTCTTAGGTTCCCTCGGAGACTGTAGAAGTTTTTTTAATAGTACACTATTGATTTCACATGTCATAGGGAGCTGATCAAAAGTCTATGCCACCTTAAAGGAAACATAGTTTTTGAAACTCTCTCTAATCCTATTTCTTCCCACTTTGGAATCTTAATTAGAAGAGATAAGGGAGGAAAAAAACATCATTTAACTAAATTATTATCTCGATGTGTAGCAAAAGGTATAATCCTCAATTGGGCCAATTAGTGAAGCCCATAGTTAGCTATGCTGCAGCGAACAATTTGATTAGATCTGACACCATTCGAGTTCCCACTGTTGTTTTGCCAGGTATGATGGTCAGACTTCAAAGAGCTTGAGGCATCAGCAGGGCAAGGTTTGGAGGCCAGCTTAGGTCCGGTTGTTAATCTCTCTGCTAAACCCACAGCAGCTCTCACACAAAACAAGCTTACACGACACAATCATGTGGTATTAAAGTTAGAGTTGAGTCATGCCAATTTTCCTTTGATTTTTTTGATGATTGACCAAAGATGGCTACATAATACATAAACACATTTTAAAACCATACTGTCTAGGTAAGTTCCCCACACCAACTTCCCAAAAATGAAGATTTTTCTATAGCTTCTCATATAAATGTTATGAAATTTTATTCTGTTAAACAAACTTCTAAAGTAATAGCACTATTTCAGGATAAAAATGAGTGTTTCGTGCTAGTAATCTGAATGGCAAACTTTTCACTTATCACTTCACAAAAATTCGTTCTTACATTAATAATTCCTAGAGGAAAATGTAAAAGGAAATTGTTTCTAAGTGGTACACTTTTTTAACATTCTGTTAAGTATGTTGAAAGAAAAAAAAGAAAGAAACATTTTTCCCTGAGTCATTTATGTTCACTGACAATTTTTCTGAAATTTCTTTATAATTATGTTCCACTTAAATGTTGAGTAAAGTGCCCTTCCAGGATGTGATTGCATAAGTGTTCTGTTCTCTGCATTCTGATTTGTTGGAATATTGTAATAATGGTGACATGTTTCCATTCTGAGAAAAGCCTACGGCTGCTTTAGTATTATTCCGAATGATTGAAGCTGCCATCTTGGTGACTTTCCCTGAGGCAGCAGAAGGCCTGTTTGCTTTTGTGTTCATTTCACATGCTTCCTGGGAGATGGGCTAGCTGCATATCTTTGCGTCATTTGGCAAGGAAGAATGAATTCATATTTGGCTGATATATATCTTAAAAAGATATTTCTGAAGGGTCACAAAAACCTGTCATACTAAGTTTATAATATTGGTTTTTGGGTTTGTTTTTGGGTTTGGGGAGATGGTTGGGGGTTGATTTTGGGGTCACACCCAGCTATCCTCGGGGTTGACTCCAGCCTTTGCAGGGATCACTCCTGGTGGGCTCAGGGAACATTTTTGCAAAATTATATACATGTGTTGATGTGTGTAGTGGATATATATAAGAGGTTAATATCCAAACTATGTAAAGAATCCATAAAACTCAATAGTTTTTTTTAAAAAATCTTATTAAAGAATGGGCAAAGATCTGAATAGACTTTTTTTTTTCAAAGA
Organism: Sorex araneus; assembly: GCF_027595985.1. NCBI lineage: Eukaryota > Metazoa > Chordata > Mammalia > Eulipotyphla > Soricidae > Sorex > Sorex araneus. The sequence continues at coordinate 133,410,881 of NC_073307.1, forward strand.
AAATGTAGATTGCCAACAAGTATATAAAGAAATGCTTAGCATCACTAATAGGTAAATGCAACTCAAGACTACAAGTTATCACCTCACACCTGTTAAGATGACTAGTATCAAAAAATAATAAATGAGGTGCTGGAGCAATAATACAGCAGTTAGGATGCTTGCCTTGCACATGGTCAACCCTCGTTTGATCCCTAAAATCCCATATGGTTCCCCCTGAGAAATTCCAGGAGCTAATTCCTGAGTGCAGAGCTAAGAGTAACCCCTGTGCATCCTCAGGTATGGCCTCAAAACAAAAACGTAATGATAAGAATTAGTGAGAATATAAAGAAAAGGAAGCTCTTGTGTACTATTGGTGTGAAAGGAAATTGGTGGAGCTGTGATGGTAAACAATAAGGAAAATTCCTCAAAAACTTAAAAAAGAACTACCATATGATACACTAGTTTCACTACTAGGTATATATTTGAAAAAAAAAAATGGAAACCCTAATTCAAAAGGCTACATATGTGGGCTAGAGAGAGGGAATTCCAACGATGGATAAAGTGGCTTGACTCGCTTAATCCTGAGCTACATTCAGTCCCTAGCACCCCATATGGTCCTCCAAGTCCACCAAAAATGATATCTGAGTACAGAACCAGAAGTAAGACCAGAGTATAGCCAGGTGTGACCCCGAACAACACACAAAAAATATTTTTAAAGCTATATGTGGTCTCATTTTTATAAGCAGCATGATTTACTGTGGCCAATATATGTATACACACAGACACATAGTTGTATGTATATATATATATGTATATATATTTGTGTGTGCATGTGTTTATATAGTGTTGTATGAATGTACATAATTATATATAATGAATGGCTCTTAAAGATTTATGTAAATGAAGTAAGTCAGTCACAGATGGACAGATACCAGGTGTGGAATCTAAAACACCAAAAGCTCATAGAGAACAGATCGTTGTTGCCAGATGTGAGAGTTTGTGGATGGGCAAAATAGATTAAAATGGTTAAAAGGGATAAACTTTCAGTTATAAAGTTAAGTCATGAGAATGTAATGGACTTTAATATTCTATATTGCATATTTGAAAGTTTCTGTGAGAAGAGATCTTAAAAGTCCTTTTGGCAAGAAACTAAGTCTGTGGTGATGGATGTTGCTTTTTGTGATCATTTCATAGTCTTATAAATATCAGATCATTAAAAAATTGAATCTTTATATGCCTGAAAATAATGTTATGTGTCCATTATATGGCTTCGTGCATGTCTTACCTGTGAGAGGCCCAGGCTAGATCCCAGACACAACACATGGTCCCCCAGCACCTCCAGGAGCAAGTCCCAAGTACAAAGCTGGGAATAGCCCCTAAGCACCACTGGGTATGGCTCACAGCCAAAACTAAATAAATACAGTAAAATAATAAAAAATAAAAATTTCATGTAAGACAGTTAAGGGGCTGTAGCGATAGTACAGCGGGTAGGGTGTTTGCCTTGCACTCGGCCGATCTGGGTTCGATTCCTCCTCCTCCTCTCTCAGAGAGCCCGGCAAGCTACTGAGAGTATCTTGCCCACACGGCAGAGCCTGGCAAGCTACCCATGGCATATTCGATATGCCAAAAACAGTAACAAGTCTCACAATGGAGACGTTACTGGTGCCCACTCGAACAAATCAATGAGCAATGGGATTACAGTGACAGTGACAGTAAAGGATAGTTAAGATGTGTGCAAGTGTGCAGAGTTTAGTAAGAATTTATCAAACTCACATTGTCAGATTTCTAATTTTTTTAACTTATTTTTTAAAATTGAATCATGGTGAGATACACAGTTACAAAACTGTTCATGATCCAGTTTCAGTCATACAGTGTTCTAATAGCCATCCCTCCACCAGTGTATGTTTCCAACCACCAATGTCCCCAATTTTTTACCTCCCCTTTTTAGCATAACTCATTTAAACCAAAGTTTGATCTGCTTATATTAAGCCTGCTCTTTTCATTACAAATATTTCTGAAAAGTCTTTGTACTATCAACTTTAAGAAAAAACAACAGTAAATTTTATTAATGTAAAACATTTTTGTCTTTTATTATGATTACTAGAAAAATTGTAGAAATTGTGTGCCTCCTTGAAGAAGTAATAATTAAAATTGCTAGTTTTTTTTTCTAAGACATTTTTAAAAATATTTTTAAATTGAATCAGTTTTTTAAGGTAGAATTGGGGGGCCTGTAATAAATATTTTTTTAAATATGGTATGATAGAAATGCCTTTAGAGAAGTAGTAAAGCAATTCTCTTATTTGAGTAGGAAGTAAAATTTTGTCAGTTATTACTGTCATAATTCCACGCCACAGTGGACATCTCAGAGACCAGCCAGTTCAGATTCTTCATATCTAGCATCGTAAATTTCACTGACTTGTTTTGTCAGGTGCTGTCATGTCAGCCCACTGTTGTTGTAAAGACTCAAACCAAATCATTTTGGCATGAGCCTTCCAGAAATAAGATACCCAAAATGAATGGTTTAATGAAGTCATGTATTCCCAATTTTGGTAAGGCTGTCAAAAGTATATTATACTCATTGAGAAATTTCTGAGCAAACAGTAGTATGGGACATTTAATTCCATACTTTATTGAAAAAAATAATAGCATTATTTATTACAAAAATTGGGATACACTAGGGATATTTATACCCTTTTATGTATACACATTTGAAAGTAGTAAAACTTCCAATTTTATTGTCATTTAGTAAATAGAGAAAAGGTGTCCTTTACTGAAATGGAAATTTTCTATTACAAAATGAAGCTAGTAGCAAGCTTTTATTTTTGTTGCAAAGGCAAAATTGTGTCTGACTAGATTTTTAAGAATTTAATTATTTATGGATTTTCTAAATATTTAATTTTTATATAATTGGGGGAAAGCTTATCTTTCTAACAGTTAAAAGACATGATCATGCTGTAGAGAAATAGAAGCCTTAAACTTTTAATTTACATATTTTGATTTTGCATAGGGGACATTTTTGATATTTCTGCTCAACAATAAATATTTTACCAACATTTACTGTAGCCCTGAAAACCCCTTTAACACAAAGCCTCCTGGTGCAATTAAAGGTCACTTGTACATATTGTAATAGGCTACTCATTTACAAGATCTTTGTTAAGGGTCAGTGCTATAGCATGAAATGGATTGCCCTTGTTGAGCCTGTAAATAAATGGGTCAAATTATCTTGTATTCGGTGGGCAAAGGAAAAAGCTAGCACAGTATTAGGGTATCAGTAGTTCTACCAACATTGTTAACATATTCAGCAAAACTCTATTTTTGAAGTTAATAATTTTAAAAAAAAATTGTAGACAGTATGACTTCAGTTTTTAAAAGAAAACTATTCTCTCACATGTTATTTGTTTAAATACACAAATCTATCTGGGTATAGGATGACTCACAGTGTTCAAATGGCCTTACTTTCCAGTTCAACAAGTATGTTTCAGAATGGCTGAGATGTAAGTATTTCTTTTTTTCTGTTTTAAACTGGTCTGAGAAAGGCACACAGAAAGGAATCATTTGGAATGATTATTTTAATTATTTTCACAGCCTTTTCAGTACTCTTAGAAATGATCGTCAAAATAAATTATTCATAACAACCTATACTGTATGGATTCATTCACCTGAATTCAGTCACTGGTTCTTCAATTAATTCTTAGGATAATATAAGTGATAAGAATTACTTTATATCTACTAATAATTTTAATGTATTTTTATTTTGTTATGTAAATATTACATATGTACTACCCATCTCTAATTTGTTGTCGCTGCTTGTGTACTGTCAAAACTAGAAAAAGAAATTGACTTGTAGTCAGCATCAAACCCAATCTGGAGCAAACAAAAGTAATTCAGTGATCATTTTGAATCAGCAACCAAGTGAATAAATATAGACCATCTTTTAAAAACTAGTAAGACTTATTGGTATATAAGATTAGGGCCAACTATAGGGCCGGTCATAGAGTAAGCAAAAATAGCTCTGATCCAGGTAATCTTCTCTGTCATTTAGCTCTCAAATATCTCCAATTTACTCTTTGGTTTGGCTTTCCCATACTTCAGCACAGGGAAAGCATGGTGTTTAAGCCTCCTTTATAACGAATTGAAGCTTTGGGGAAATGAGATTCATTTAGGAATATACGTACATTAAACATATCCATTTTACTCATTAACATGCCTACCTATTTTAGTGCCCGACAATGTGAATACTCACAAATATTGAATAAATTAATGAATGAATGATTAAACAAATAACCTCTTGGTATTTCTCAAAACACTCTGAGTACAACAATAAGATCTTACTATTTTAAACTATACCAAATCTTCATAAATAATATATGTCTAATGTTTTGTATAAGTAAAACAACCTTCAGAAAAGTCTTCTAATAATACAATGAAGTATTATTGCTGAAATAAAGTAGAATTTTCTACTTAAAATCATCAGATAGAAGATTAATAAAGATATTTAGTTTTTTTTAAAGTGACATTCTATTTGAAACATGACTCTCGTTGCTACTGAAATTTATTTTGAATGCTTCATCTTAATAGATTTAATAGCAAGTTTACATAACCATAAATGTTTGTGATGATTTTTAATATGATTTCTTAAGTAAACTTTTGGACTAAGACTATGTTTGTAAAGTCCTCAAGAGCTGACAGGAATTAGTCCTAATTCCTGAGTTTAAAGTGCCTATTCTTCTAGCCCTCTTTGACCCAGTAATTGCCTGTTAATTTGCCTTGTCTTCTATATCTGGTAGAGCTTATTTTGTTGCCTAAATATTTTCTTGGCTTAAAAATTTATAGAAGATCTCTGAAACTTATGAGTTAACTATGAAATAATTATGTACAGTGGAATTTGAGTATATTTTGGTGATTCTACATTTTAGATATAAATACACATTAGCAATAAAGCAACTAATTTTCATAACAGTAGAATCTAGAACTATAATTATTGAACTATTATCCTATTGTCCTTCTTTTGTGCATGGAACTAACAAATTCCAGTCTAGTTCTTTAGTTTGATTTCTTAAGAATTTCTTCCTGAGAAATCATTCAGGTCCAGTTAGATATTTAAATTAAGCACAATAGTATTTAAATGAAAATCTTTAGAGTGCATAATTTGTAATTGAGTACATTTTCTTCACATGCCCTGTTGATTAATGTGTAACTGTGTCAAGGGAAAAGACAAAACGAAACATGTAATAATGTTGAAAATGTGATCTATTCTTAATGACGTAATAAATATGGGCCGTTTCTTTTCTTAGCATCCAATTATTATATCCCAGTTTATTGGAAAGATTCTTATATTTTGGTCAGTATAACATTAGACAACTAAAATATAAAATTAAACCCACTGTGCAATATTAAACTGTGATGATTTAAAGCATGAGGTTAGCAAATTATGGCTAGTTTGCTGGATTTGGGTGAGGGTAAGTTGGTGGGTGTTTTTATGGAGGTACTAATTGGCTGTGTTCAAGGGACATGTGGTATTTGGGATCAAACTCAGGACCTCATACATGCTAAGCGTATGTTGTACCCGGCCTAGCACCAGTGCTTTTGAAGGTCAACTTTTACTGGAATTTATTAGACTTTTGGCTACTTTTATATTACATCTCTAAATTGAAATTTTATGACACAAAAAGTCAAAAGTATTTGCTACCATTTAAAGAGAAAACTTGCTATGGAAAAGAACTCTTACTTTAGAAGACTACATATTATAAAGTGAATTTAATAAAAGAAAATTATTATTATTATTATAGTCTTAAATTTAAGTCTTATGTTAGTACATTATATGAATTCACACAGTCATCTAATGTATAATTTGTACTTTTAAATTAATTCAGGTGTATCTCTTGAGGAAGTATCTAGATTTCTCCATAATCATCTAGGACCAACTTTCTTAGAAGCACCTCATCTAAGTTTCTGCCAGCTACAGTTGGTAGAATATTCTTTGATATGCTTACCATAAGTTCTAATTCTGCTTTCTAAAGTCACATAAAGTATACTTTTCATTTATTACATAAAAATGAATAATTTATGCATCTTCTTAATTTTATTACTTTATAAAATATAGATCAAATTAAATCATTTTTAATATTGTTTTTAGCTGATAACCTTAAGCATGAATTATATGGTTTAAATAATAAACTTTGAAGGAACTTTTAAAAATTAATTAGAAGCAGTAAACTACTCTGGGGTCTGAAGTAAAAAGGCTTTGTGAGATTTAGATTCATTAAAATACTGAAATTCGGTTTTTATCTATAACATAGTTTTAATTCACAAATGAGTTTTCAATTATTAAAATCAACATTAGTGTAACTTTTCAAGTTATTGTTGTACTCCATTTTAAGATTATCTTACCAGTAAAATAATGAAAATGTTGCATTAGATTATTATGGCTGGATAATAAAAGGCATAATGATGTGTTTGTAACAAAAAATGATTTTTATCAGCAGTTCATGAAAAAGAAATATTAGAATAGTTATAATCTACAGTAGTACATATATTTGATAGATTAAGATAGTAAATTGAAATTGGCAGAATGGATGAAGAAGTCTCCCTTCTTTCTCTTTTTGTCTTTTAAAATCTCTAGGAATTCTTTTGGCACAGAAACAATACCATATTGAAGTTTAAAATGTAAATGTATTGTTTAAAATAATTTTGCAGTTACCAAGATTATTAATCCCTTAGACACTTGAGTTAGAATCTCTTTTGTTAGGAAATTTAAACATGTGAGGACTTTTTACTTGAAATCACTTGTATTTGTGGTAAATCAGGCTTATCATTTTTTAATAATTACATAAAGATTAATGTCCTTGGCATTTGAAAGTTATTTTAAAATTAGATAAAAATCAAACTCCTTTTCAAAGGTGTTCATAGAAGAATAGGAAAGAATGCATGAAACCACACAAAAAGGACTCAACTTAGTGTTTTCAGCCTAATAAAAATGTTGTAAAAATACTTGTAAGCTTGAAAAGCACACTAGCTATTCTTGTTTCAAATTCTGTTTAATATATTGTTCTGTATGATTTTATAATAAACAGATTACTTCTTGAACAGGAATTAAGAATAAAGCTGCCAGGAAGGGGTTTTGTTGTCAGAGTAGTTCCCGCCTCATGTTTTGTAAGAGATTTCATGGTCCCATTGTAAAGAGTAGATGATTTAAAACGTGTTCCCAAGATAAACTTTCCCATTGTCATTAATGAGGATGGATAATACTGAGTGACAAGTGCATTAGGAATGACACAGAAAGAGCTGTTAGATTTGTCAGAGCATATCACTTCAGACAGTGACACTTGAGGCCATTCTTTTTGTGGATATTTGATTGGAAGAGAGGGAAGTCTGACTTAATGATAGCGAAGTTTGTGTTTGCTAATAGAATAATCTATTTACAGTTTATAAGTACATAGATTTCCCAGTGTTCCAGAAATAATTGGAAGATTATTTAAAGTTCTTCCACCTTTTAAGTTTTTTATGCTCCTATTATATCATTTCTTTCTATGAAAGTAGTCAAGCTGTGTAACATCCAAATATTAAAATGCTTCCAGAAAACTGATTTTTCTCTTTTAAAAAGTCTTAAATCTTTGAATATCCAGCTTAATGAATGATATTAAAAATTAAAATGACTTTTAAGTATTTTGTTGTGATTCCCTATGTAAGAACTCTACTGTGCATCAGTTTTAGGATATTTAAAGTAATACAAGTAATTTTATTTTCTTTCTAAATAATATTATGCTCAAGAATCACATTTTAAACATTAATCAATGAATAACGTATAGTGTAAGTATTTCAAAACTATAGTATGTCTCCCAGTTTATTTTTAATATATAGTTGGTCATTTTTTTTCAAACTTGATTGTTCTTTCTTGCTGCCAACCAAATTTTCTCTCTGTGTACCTTTTTGACACTAATAATGACTGAATCTCTGTTCATTTGAGTTCAAGATTTCCCAAGTGGCCGTTTGGAGCTAGATAAGCTATCATGGTTGCATACCACTGATCTGTCTCACCAATACCATTCTATGACTGAAATTATATTTGACAGTTCACCTCTTCGTGATGAGCCTGAGGTGAACATCGCTGCAGACCATCCCTAGGAAGACAACTATTCCATATGTTAGAGAAGGCCCTTTGATTTATGAACGACACTTAAACTTGACTGTAGCAGAAGGGTTTTCTCTCTGTCTCTCTCTGATTTTTGCTTTTATACAGTAATTTTTTTACATATAAATGTTTTATTAAGATTTTCTTCCATTACAAGTGCTAATATAGGTTACTTCATCACATGGTTAAAAACCATAGAGTCAGTTTAAAAATACTTGACTTGCTAACATGTTCTCTTATATAATCACATCGATAAATTGATAGAGTAGTTTTCTTACTAGTATTTTGACTTTTTCAGGACTTACCAGTAATTGAAACATCTCAGTAAAATTTATGACAGTATTCTAAGAAGAGTTTATCTCATGTCATACACACAAAAATTAAATAATGGAACTTATCTAGCCTTAATAAATTCATTCTCAGTTATTCTTTTTTAAAAATATTTTTGATGTATCACTGTGAGGAACACAGACTTACAAACTTTTGTGCTTATGTTACAGTCATAAAATTATGGAGTACCCATCTCTCCACCAGTGCCCATTTACACCACCAATGATCCCAGTATCCCTCCCACCACCCCCACCCCATCCCCCCACCCCCTGCCTCTGTGGCAGGCACATTCCCTTCTGCTCTCTCTCTCTCTCTCTCTCTCTCTCTCTCTCTCTCTCTCTCTCTCTCTCTCTCTCTCTCTCTCTCCTTTTGGGCGTTGTGGCCTGCAACGTAGGTATTAAGTGACCATCATGTTTGGTCTTTCAGTACACATCTCCCATCCCAAGCGGGCCCTCCAAGCATCCTTTACTTGGTTGTCCCTTCTCTCTCTGGGCTGCCTATTCCCCCAGCATGTGAGGCCGGCTTCCAAGCCATGGGGCAATCCTCCTGGTCCTTATCTCTACTATCCTTAGGTGTTAGACTCCCATTCTGTAACTTTCTATTCCACAAATGAGTGCAATCTTTCTATGTGTGTCCCTCTTGGTTATTCTTTACTTCTATATAAAGTTATTTTCCCTTATCAAGATTTTTTAGATAGCCAGAGAGATTGTACAGTGGATAAGTCACTGACCTTGTACACAGCTGATCTGGGTTCAATCCCTAGCACCACATATGGTCCTCAGAGGCTGCCAGGAGTGATATCTGAGCACAGAACTGGTAGTAAGATCTGAGTACTTTTGGGCGTAGCCAAAGAAAAGAAAGATTTAATAAAGGGCATTGTCTTCCATAATCTTAGAGAAGCAGTGGTATAATCACTAATGCATATTGCACAAAGCATTTCTATAGCATCTGCTGTCAAAATAACCAACTTTATTTTGTAAATTTATGTAAATTAGTTTTCTAGTGTCACAAAGACAATTACTTAGCCAGCATAGACATTTATATTTTTAATGCAACATAAATTTGTATCAACAAATAAATTTAGTATATATTAATTTTTAGTATTTTTGCTTATTCTAATATAATGTTTAACAGAAAGCTTTATAAAATGTAAAGTAAGCAAATATATATCCTGAAAAACAATGTCATAGTAAACTACTTAGATATTTCTACATTTTTATTTCAACTATATAATTTTTACCAGTGAACTGCAAATATGCATCAGTGACCTGTATTTCTGAAGAAAAGAGTCCTATGAAAGAAAATTACTAATCTATTTACACATATTCTTTGTTCCAAAGCTTTTAAATGAAAAATAAAATTAACTTACATGCTGACTGTAATGGTAGGCCAGCTTAATTTTGTGCTAAATTTTAACTTAGGCAGTAAAATCTATGATCCATTCATCTTATCATATCCAGTTACTCCTCCCCTCTAATTATATGATCACTAAATGTACTTTTTTATTATAGGATGCATCTGCATATTTTTTAAATAAAATTGCTTCCATTTTTCTCACAAGCATCTATTTTCTAATCAGAAGAGTTGATATTACATTGCTTTACAGTAAATATTCAAAAATTTAAAAATGGTAATTATTGAATAGTTATGATCCAAAAAAGTAATTGCTTCATTTGGAAAGCAGAATTTGTTAATTTTAAATTTGGAAAATGAACAGATTAAAATAATGTTTGTGTATAATATTTAGATAATTATGCTTTTTGTTTTTGACAGCCTTTTTTAAACACTTTAAAAAATATATGCCTAAGCATGCTACCCTATGTATGCTATAAAAAATGTGGCACAAAAAATCAAGTGGAATAGTTTTGCCTTTTGGCTAATAATTCATAAAATATCATTCTGAAAAAAATGTTCCATATCCAAAGACAAAATTCTGCTCTTCGACTATTTTTAATAAAATAATTTATAACGCTCAAGTAATTTATTTATATCAAGAAGCAGTAATTCTTTTCCACTAACATCATTTCCTTTATTTCTGCTTTAAAACTCAGAATAAAGTCTCCCTCCTTAGGATAAAGAGAGAGTGTGTGTGTTTGTATTGTGTGTGTGTTGTGTGTGTATATATGTGTGTGTGTGTGTGTGTGTGTGACAGAGAGGGAAAGAGAGAGAGAGAGGAAGGGAGAGAGAGCAAGATAGAGAAAGAGATAAGGGAGGTATAAGAAGTTTTGTTCATTTTTAATATGCTCACCTAGGAAGAAATACTTAGAAAGAAACAATTTGTTATTTCAATATAATATACATAGTAGGCCAATTGAAGTTTCAAAATCTATGTAACAGCAACCATAGACATTTTTAATTATTTATTTTAACAATGATAAAGGCACTGTAATTATAGCTCAAATTAAATACCCTTAATACTTTCTAACTTTAACTAGATTTTAATTCTAGTTCATTGCTTTTTACTGGAAAATATTTGTCTGAGGTTGGAGAGGTAGTACAGTAGGTAGGGCACTTGCCTTGCATGTGGTGCGGCTGATCCGACTTTGATCCCAGCATCCTATATGGTCCCCAAAGCCTGGCAGAGTGGTGCGTGTGCAGAGCCAGAAGTGACCCCTGTGCACTGCCAGGTGTGTCCCCAAAATAAAAAAACAAACGAATAAACAAACAAAAAACCCAAAAAACATTTGTCACTCAGATCTGTCCTCTAGTGCCTCATCTTTTGTCTGAACTATAAATTGAAGTCTGCCTATCTTTTAAAATATTTGTGTTTATGATTGTTCTGCTGAAGTTCATACTCATTACTGTGCTAATCACAGATGACAGTGTGGAGTGCTGCCAGGCAGGGATCAAATTCAGAGTCTCACCCATGCTAGACATGTGCTCTACATATGTACCACACCACGGGCTCTGCAGCTTGACTCACTTACAGTCCCCACAATGACTCATTCTGTAAATGACAAAATGTTCAACCCTTTCTTCCAACTATTCTTGCCAGATCATTTTGACAGTTCCTTTAGTTCTCAATGTAAATGTGACTTCCTCTAAAATATCTTTAGTGATTCTCCAAGGTTTAGATAGCCTTTTTCTGTATTTCCAGAGTTCTTTGTGAAAGACTTCTGTCATTATGTTTACAACATTAATTTTTCCTGTTCCTTCCATGTCTCTTGACTACACTGTAAGTCAATAGTAGAAATTGTCATGTTCTTTCCCACTAATGTATCCACAGTACCTAACACAGGATCTACCATGTGACTGAAAGGTGCTTAGTAAATATTCATTAATTGAAAATTGAATATGTGAAACTCCACCTTCCCTGCCTGCATCTCTTTTTTAAAATTCTTATAAAACAGAGATATACTGTTAACACATTCAATTTCAATACATTGTTCTCTGAAAATATAATGTCATATATCCTGATTGCATGCATCCTTATGGGTCTGTGTTATCTGCTTTTTAGATAACTTTTTTTCTTTTTGGGTCACACCTGGCAATGTACAGGGGTTACTCCTGGCTCTGCACTCAAGAATTACCCCTGGCGGTGCTCAGGGAACCATATGGGATGCTGGGAATCGAACCTGGGTCGGCCACGTGCAAGGCAAGCGCCCTACCCGCTGTGCTATTGCTATTGCTCCAGAACCTAGAGAAATTCTTAAAGTTCAGAGAATCCTTTCTCTGCCATGATAGCCATACCAAACTGTTTGAGTTTTCCCCAATTACCAAGAAAGATTTTTGTCGCTTAAGGTTGGACTATTCCCCCAACATTAACCTGAAGTTGAAAAAATACATAAGCACCTAACTCAATACTTTGTTTTTAAGAAAAAAAAATAGTTTTTTACTTTATTTTGGTCATCGTAATTTATAGTGTTGAAATACTGCCAGTGGCAGGAGTTGATGTATATAGCATTCCAACACCACTACTAGTGTTCATTCCTCTCCACCATTGTCTGAGCCCACCACCATCACCATATCTCACTGCCATAATAGCTCCTTTCTGTAGATCAGCTCATCATTCTTCCCTTCTCGATGAAGATTTCCACTCCACTCTTTCCTAACAATGTCTTGATTTCTTTTCAGATCTTTTATTTATATAAAAAATAGCTTTTAAAATGAGAGCATGTTATTTGATATACTGAAATGCTATCAAACTTAATGTAAATTTAAATAATTTTGATTTTAGCAGGTTTGTATTATCCTTTCCTGTGGGCTCTGTAGACATGTGGTAGGAATTCAGTATGGATTCTGATCAGGATGACTAATTAAAACCAAATCAGCTGAGCATTTAAAATGTCCCCTTGAAATAGAGGGGAGGTTCCAAGTTGATAACATCTTGATAACACCGGATAGTAATAACCCATGGGATAACATATTCATTGTTCCTAGTCAACTGACATTTATATCTATTATCACTTGAGTGAAACATGATTAATTATTTTATGATAATTTGAATCATTGTTTAAAATTCCGTTTGGAAGTGTTGTGCCTTGGCTATCCTTGCCTGTTCCTAGAGGATTTGGAGCTACTCTGTTATTTAGGAAAGATGACTTCTCCTTCCATTTGATACATGAGAAGCCTTATTGTTTTAGAAGTGGGGGATTCCATCTCACTCTTAAGTGTAATAATTTTAGGCTGCAGACATCAATGATGAGGCTAAAAATGTCACGCTATGACTCTGTCTCCACGGTACTCTATGATAATGCGTGGTGGGAGATTCAAGCATAGAGAGCCATTTACTTTTACACCATAGTGTCAAAAATTATTCACTAGAAAAAAATTATTCATTAGGATTTTTTCCTTTAAAGCATATATTTAAATAACCATTTTATATTGCTTAATAAGTTGTAATTAAATTTTATTTATAAAATATTTTTCTCAAGTCACTTTTTCATAACGTTTTTTTTCCTGTCAAGAAATAGGAATTATAATTCCTACTTTTTAATTAACTCCTAGCTATTTTAGTTGGAGATTTATTGCTTTAATCCATATATAATGTGTTTATCACTTAGGAAACATTAGAAAAAAAACATGAGTTAGTAATTTTGTATAATGCTATAATTATATCTTTCATCAAGATAATTATGTAAAAGTAAATAAAGGTAGGGCTAAGATAATACCTAATTTAGGATGCCTTTCAAATGTATAATGCTTATAATTAAAGATTTCAAATAGAAAGTAAAGGGTCTTGGTTTTCTTATATATCAGCCTGGTTTTCAAAATAAAACCATAAAAGTTAGCTGAATGGGTTCTTTGCTCTTTACTTACACATTTACACACTGAATTATAGCTGCCCACTTAGAAGTTTCTTGTTTAAAAAAAAAATGTGTCTTTGTACTAGAAAACAGAACTTAAATGATGAATTTTGTGGTTCATCTAACATGCAAGACTGAAAGCAGAAATAATTTAACTAGCTTAGTGCCATTAGAAAGTATTAAAGATTTGCAAGGAGAGTAGATAATTATTCATCTTGTATTACTTAAACCATTGGAAGAAAGCATCACACATTATCAGTTGTTAAAAGTAAACATCATGCATTATACATGGTTTCATCAATCTAATAAATTATAGATAATAGCTCACTAAATTGGGATATAAATTTTATATCCTTATAAACAAGGTATTTTTTCTCTTTCCGCCTTCTTCCAGATGGACTGAAAGGCACATACAAAGGTCTAAACTAGTGTAACACCTTTGATTCTCATAGACATAGAGACACATATTTGGATATAGATTACTAAACAGACAGTCCAAGGCATATCTCCCCTCACCAGCCTTTCTAAACAAGCTTTGAGCTACCCAGTTAGTAAGGCTTCATTACCTCAAGAAAGAAAGCAACAGCCAAGACTTGCTTTGAAGTTACTGCAGAAAGCTCTTCTGTACCCCGAGTATGGCACGTACAGAATTTTATCTACCTCATCATATGGTTTAAGGTTTAGTTGGTCATCAAGTTTTGGGTATTACCCTGTGACAGCTGGCTGCTACCGAACCTATTTTTCAACCCTGAGTGGTAGGGTTGGTTGTAGAAAATGAGAGATGGGGTGACTATCCCATGCTAGTCTTGACGGTCCTCTAAAGGGGGCAGGTTTGGCTTATTTATTCAATTTTGATATCACCTTCCCCCTGCTTTCCATCATGAGGTCCATTCTTTTTTTTTTTCTTTTTGGGTCACACCTGACGTTGCACAGGGGTTCCTCCTGGCTCTGCACTCAGGAATTACTCCTGGCGGTGCTCCGGGGACCATGTGGGATGCTGGGAATTGAACCCAGGTCAGCCGCATGCAAGGCAAACGCCCTACCCGCTGTACTATCTCTCCAGCCCCTTTGAGGTCCATTCTTAACATATACATTAAGTATAAAGTTAAATACATACAGTTAACATACATGTTAAATACAGAGGCTGGGTATTTACCTAGCTATGACCATAGGCTGATAAACAAACAGCAAGTGTCTTTAATGTTAGCATTAAAGTCATGGTAATCTGTTCTCTTCTAGGCAGGACATTTCTTGCATGGGTATACCTTTGCAGTCCTCATTGTCTAAACTGAACTAATTTTTTTTTATCTAAGAGACTGTTTTAACCTTAAATTTTTTATTAGAGGGATGATTTCCCACATTCCCATACTGTTAACTTTACCAAAAAAGTTGTTTTAAGCACAGACTGGCCATTACCTTTGTGAGGTTCATTTTTGTTGTTCTGGGGAGAACCTAAAACTTAGATAAAGAAAAATAGAGTGGTAGAAAAAACATTGGTGATTAATTATGCAGTCTTCCATCCCAATTTCTGCTAGGCATCAGAAAACCTCTATAATATTTTTATAAAACACTTTATGACCTTCAGCAGTCTATTCAACTAAACCCAGTATTGTATAGTAAATGCCAATTAAGTCAGTGTAACTGTAATATATACTTGTTAGATGATTTAGTAAAGGTCTTTGTATATTTTTTAAGGATGGTACAAATTTGTTCTGTTTCACTGACGTTACTACTTGGGGGTGGAAGGGGGAACATAAGCAGGACTAGAGAGAATATGGAGATTAAGACACTAGCCTTGAATACAGCCAACTGCAGTTCTATCCCCAGCATCAAATGGTACCCAGAGTATTACCAGGAGAAACCCCTGAGCACAGAGCTGGAATTAGGTCCCGAAGAACCACTAGTTGTGGAACCCCCCCCACACACACACACACACACCAACAAAAATACAAGCAGACATTTGGGACTTTAAATTCATTGGCTCTAAAGGGATTGTGTTATGGTTTTTATTATGAAAGGTGTTTATTCTGTTACCACTAAAATATGCACATATCTTTATATATAATTTTATTAAACGTGTGAATAGAAGAGATGATTCGGTAAAACAGCCAACACATGTGCATTTTATTTTCGGTACAATTCTAACAACATAACCCAAATGGCTTCCATGTGTACTAAAGATATTATGTTAAGCGTAGAAAAGTAAAACCCATAAATTAGGGTAAGAGAATATCTGAAATCAAACCCAAGACTTCACACATGCAAGACAAGTGCTGTCCTACCTAGCTGTGTCTCTAGCCCCAAAACCCAAAAGTTTATTAAACCAACATGATGTGACAGTAGTTTTTGGTGAGATGTCAGTTGCTTATCATGATATATAAACTCATCTCAGACTTATGGTCAACAAATATTTTTATAAAATACCTGAAATACATGTTTAAACATCTCATATGTTTGGAGTTACGTCTCCACAAAATATCATGTGTAGGTATTTACTTTCTGAGTCTATTTTTAATGAAGGCTAACTAGCTCATGTTACTCTATTAAGTGGACTGAAGTGCATTTCTTAGTGATTTTAGTGGACTATAGACTTACTATTGGAGATAATGTATGACATAAGATGTGTAAATTATTACCACAAAAACCAATTTATGACCTTTAGTGGACAATATGCTAATAACATTAGTGTTTCTTCAACATATTTACTGAATTGGAAAAGCAGAATCATTAGTATTATTTTTCAGATACATGTGATTAGTATACAAGATATACAAAACTTGAAATTTTAATTTAGTAGCACATTAATAAGGTATTATTTAGTAAACCTTTTAAAACATTTTAAACCTATTAGAACATTTTATATAATAAAGGATTCAATTTTTTTAATTCAAAAAAATTAAGAATTCACCTCAGAAATTTCAAGACACATTCTTCACTTACTAAATAGGAAAAGAATGCCTCTTAGCTGGTGTGCTGAATTACTTGTATGCTTTTGGCATTTTAATAGGAATACCTTTAAGTGTGATACTACCAGTCATCACCATGTCTGCAGGTGACACATTTTCTTTAATAAAAGGTAGAAAATGGGGAAACATGTATTTCTATCTAATATGAATAGAAGTTTGTATTGTGAGTACATTTGGAAAGCTGTGCCAAAACACTTGATATGGAAGGAGAGTCTTTTTTTTTTTTAATTTTTATTTTTTTTTTCTTTTTGGGTCACACCTGGCAATAGCACAGGGGTTACTCCTGGCTCTGCACTCAGGAATTACCCCTGGCCATGCTCAGGGGACCATATGGGATGCTGGGATTTGAACCCGGGTCGGCCGCGTGCAAGGCAAACGCCCTACCCGCTGTGCTATCTCTCCAGCCCCGGAGAGTCTTTTTTTTTAAAGTATTGTTAATAGGTACCATTTTAACTTAGCTTGCCATTCATTTTTCTTCATTATCCCAGTTACACATTTTAGGATTGGAATTAAATGGAGCTAAAACATACTTTCTACTGCACTGGGTTATCACACAGGCTGTTTGAAAAATGCCAGAGTACTTTTTTTCTCACAAGTTCAAAGACATTTAAAAAATAAAATACGATTTGGTCATGAGCAGGAATTTTGAAATAATTCTTCTTAAACCTATGAACTGAATTCTCATTTTGTTCATATAATAACTAAATTTTATTTCCTTTTTTGGATTGTTTGGGAACCACGTCTAGCAGGTGCTCAGAGATCATTCCTGGTGGGGTTCAGGAGACCATATAGAATTTCCAGGATCAAATCCTACTCAGCTGCATGCAAAGTAAGCATCCTACCTGCTGTACTATCATTCTGGCCCCTAAATTTTATAGAATTTGTAACAGTGTTCTGTTATAGAATATCTATAATAGTGTTCTCCATTAATTCAGGTTTCTTGTACCTGGTTTTAAAAAAATAGGTACCTGAGATTTTGAAGTTTCTATGGGTATTTGTATATGATTAGCACTAATGAGAATGTAGAAATTATTTAAGTTTACTAACCCTAAGATTAAAATTTCTTGGTAATCAGGGCTGGAGCGATAGCACAGCTGGTAGGGCATTTGCCTTGCACGCAGCCCGACCTGGGTTCGATTCCCAGCATCCTATATGGTCCCCTGAGCACCGCCAGAAGTAATTCCTAAGTGCAGAGCCAGGAGTAACCCTTGTGCATTGCTGGGTGTGACCCAAAAAGCAAAACAAAAATTCTTGGTAATCTTTGTAACCCTCCTTTGCCTATTTTATTCCTAATCCTAAAGTGTGTAGTTCTTCATTCATCTGGTTTCTTTAGCATTAGCGATCTTTACAAGCAGGAAAAATCATTCCCATCAAATGAATGTGAAGAGTGGAGGCAGGGGAAGTATGAAATTGTGACAGATTGAATACACAGACTCTTGCCCCCAACAGTCAGAATAAGGTAGTGATACACAGTGATTGCTATATTTAAACATTGTGTGTGTGTGTGTGCGTGTGTGTAAAAAGCTTGTACCATATTAAGGTTATTGTATAGGCTGTCTAGAAAAGGGCAGCTCCTCACCTTGTTTCTTTTACCATTTTTCCGTACTTATGGAAGTTACAGAAGACCCTCCTATCTGTAAACCCTATAGATATATACATATATATATACACACACACATATATATGGTTAGAATAAGAGTATTTCCTTCCTTAAGTAAAGTGATTACTACCTACTCAGAAAATCATGTGGACTTTATGTTTAAAATATATTTATAATTAAACCCACCTCCTCCAATACCACTCCTTGGTCTAACCCATTGTCACATTTTGCCAGGATTATTGTCATAGCTTCCCAATTCAATACTTGAACACTTACCCTCTTCAATTTGCTCTCAGGAGGATATTTCTTTTTTTTTAAGAATTTTGTTATTGTTTATTTGTATTGTGCCTTGCTTCCCTTTGGTTTATTTTTTTATTAATAAATCACCATTGGGGTACAGATACAGGTTTACGTATTCTCATGCTTGTGTTTCGGTCATATACAGCTTGAGTATCTATCCCTCCACCAGTATCCGTTCTCCACTGTTAACCCCATCATCCCTCCCACCCCCTCCCATCCCCTCCCACCCCATTCCCCTTCACACTCCACCTTATTGGTAGAGCATTCCCCTCTGTTCCCTCTCTCCCTTTGGGCATTGTGGTTAGTAATGGAGGTCTTGGGTGGCCAATGTGTTTGGTCTATAGTTAGTAATGGAGGTCTTGGGTGGCCAATGTGTTTGGTCTATAGTCTGCTCCGTGCACGCCTCTCCCATCTCGAATGGGTCCTCCCACCACATTTTTGCTTGGTATTCCCGTCTCTATCTGAGCTTCCCTTTCCCCAGCATGTGAGGCTGGTCTCCAAGCCATGGAGCAAATCTGGTACTTATTTCTGTTATTCTTGGGTGTTAGGCCTCCATTCTGTTATTTTGTATTCCGCAGATGAGTGCAACTCTTCTATGTCTGTCCCTCTCTTTCTGACTCATTCCACTTAGCATGATACTTTCCATGTTGATCCACTTGTATGCAAAGTTCATGACTTCATCTTTTCTGACAGCTGCATAGTATTCCATTGTGTAGATGTACCAAAGTTTCTTTAGCCAGTCATCTGTTCTTGGGCATTCGGATTTTTTCCAGATTTTGGCTATCGTAAATAGTGCTGCGATGAACATACATGTGCAGATGTCCTTTTGGCTATATCTTTTTGCGTCTCTGGAGTATATTCCCAGAAGTGGTATTGCTGGATTAAATGGGAGCTCGATTTCTAATTTTTTGAGGAGCGACCATATTGTTTTCCAGAAGGGTTGAACCAGTCAGCATTCCCACCAGCAGTGTAGAAGGGTCCCTTTCTCCCCACATCCTCTCCAACAGTGGTTGCTTTTGTTCTTTTGGATGTGTTCCAGTCTCTGTGGTGTGAGGTGGTATCTCATAGTTGTTTTGGTCTGCATCTCCCTGATGATTAGTGATGAAGAGCATTTTTTCATATGCCTTTTGGCCATTCGTATTTCTTCCTTGAGAAAGTTTCTGTTCATTTCTTCGCCCCATTTTCTGATGGGCCTGGATGTTTTCTTCTTGTAGAGTTCCACCAGTGCGTTATATACCCTTGATATCAACCCCTTATCAGCTGGGTATTGGGTAAATATCCTTTCCCATTCTGTAGATTGCCTTTGTATTCGGGTCACTGTGTCTTTTGCGGTGCAGAAGCTTCTTAGTTTAATATAATCCCATTTGTTTATTTCTGTTTTTACTTGAGTGCTTAGTTCCATGTCATATTTGAAGATATCTTTGGCTTCAATATCATGGAGGGTTTTTTCGACCTTGTCTTCAATGTACCTTATGGATTGTGGTCTGATGTTGAGGTCTTTAATCCACTTTGATCTGACTTTTGTGCATGGTGTCAGGTCGAGGTCTAAACCCATTCTTTTACATGTGGTTGACCAGTTATGCCAGCACCATTTGTTAAAGAGGCTTTCCTTGCTCCACTTCACATTTCTTGCTCCCTTATCAAAGATTAGGTGTTCATACAATTGTGGTGGTGTGTAGGGATATTCCACCCTGTTCCATTGGTCTGTGGCTCTGTTCTTGTTCCAGTACCATGCTGTTTTAATTGTTACCGCTTTGCAGTAGAGTTTAAGGTTGGGGAGGGTGATGCCTCCCATCATCTTTTTCCCAAGAATTGCTTTAGCTATTCGTGGGCGTTTGTTGTTCCATATGAATTTCAGGATTGCTTGGTCTATTTCTTTGAAGAATTTCATGGGTATCCTTATGATTATTGCATTGAATCTGTATAGTGCTTTAGGGAGTATTGCCATTTTGACAATGTTAAGTCTTCCTATCCATGAGCAGGGAATATTTTTCCATTTCCTCATGTCTTCTTTTACTTCATGTAGTAGGGTTTTGTAGTTTTCTTTGTAGAGATCCCTAACCTCTTTAGTTAGGCTGATTCCGAGGTACTTGATTTTCTGGGGCACAATTGTAAATGGCATTGTTTTTTTTTTTTATGTCATTTTCCTCTATCTCCCTGTTTGCGTGTAGGAAGGCCATGGATTTTTGGGTATTGATTTTATAGGCTGCAACTTTACTGTACAAGTCTATTGTTTCTAGGAGTTTCTTAATGGAGGTTTTAGGGTTCTCTAGGTATAGAATCATGTTATCTGTGAATAGTGAGAGCTTGACTTCTTCCTTTCCTATCTGGATGCCTTTAATGTCTTTTTCCTGCCTAATTGCTATCGCAAGTACTTCCAGTACTATGTTGAACAGCAGTGGTGAGAGTGGGCATCCTTATCTTGTCCCTGATCTTAGAGGGAAGGCCCTTAGTTTTTCACCATTGAGGATAATGCTTGCCACGGGTTTGTGATAGATAGCTTTGACTATCTTGAGGAAAGTTCCTCCAAAACCCATTTTGGTGAGAGTTTTCATCATAAATGGATGTTGGATCTTGTCAAATGCTTTCTCTGCATCTATTGAAATGATCATATGATTTTTATTTTTACTTTTGTTGATGTGATGGATTATGTTGATTGATTTGCATATGTCATTCCTTGCATTCCAGGAATGAATCCGACTTGGTCGTGATGTATAATCTTTTTGATGAGTTGTTGGATTCTGTTTGCTAGTATTTTGTTGAGGATCTTTGCATCCGTGTTCATCAGGGATATTGGTCTGAAGTTTTCCTTGTTAGCAGTGTCTTTATTTGCTTTTGGAATTAGGGAGATATGTGCTTCATAGAAACTGTTTGGGAGAGTACCTGTTTTTTCAATTTCCTGGAAAAGCTTGAAGAGAACTGGTAACAGGTCTTCGTTAAATGTTTGGAAGAATTCGCTGGTGAAGCCATCTGGGCCTGGGCTTTTGTTTTTGGGGAGACTTGATTAAAGTTTCAATTTCCTTGATATTAATGAGTCTGTTCAGATATTCCAAGTCTTCTTTGTTCAGTCTTAGGAAATTGTAGGAATCCAGGAATTTATCCATTTCTTCTAGGCTCTCTTGTTTTATGGCATACAGACTTTTAAAGTAGTCTCTGATGATCTTTTGAATTTCATTAGTTTTTGTTGTGATGTCCCCCTTCTCGTTTCTGATTCGGTTTATTAGGGTTCTCTCTCTCTCTCTTTTTCTTTGTGAGTCTTGCTAGTGGTTTATCAATCTTATTTATTTTCTCGAAGAACCAACTCTTTGTTTCATTGATCTTTCAGATTGTTTTTTGGGTTTCCATGTTGTTAATTTCTGCTCTAAGTTTTATTATTTCTTTTCTTCGCTCCGGTTTGGGTTCCTTCTGCTGGTCCTTTTCTAAGATCTTGAGCTGTGAAGTCAAGTCATCTATGTAGGCCCTTTCTTCCCTCAGGAGGATATTTCTTTTAAAATACTAGACAAATCATATCGTTTCTGTGCTGAAAAGTGTTTATTTAGTCTCCATCTCACTCAGAAGTCCTTTTGTGACATCAATACACTCTGTGATGATGCCTTAAGTCTCTGATCTCAGGTCCCTCAGCTGCTTGCTCTGATTGTATCACACTGGCCTACTTACAGCTCTTGACTGGTTCCAACCTTAAGATCTCTCGGCCTGTCCTTTTTACCTGAACTGCTTCTCTCTCAGATCTTTTCATATCTAATTCCTCACCTCCTCTCTTCTAATATTTGTTAAAATATCAACTTCTTAATAATATTTTATTGAGCATCATTTCAAAATAGATGTTTATTGGGACAGGTCATATCTAAAAATGAATTTGGAAACTCATACTAATAATAACAGTAGTATATTATTATTTATTGCTGTCCTTGGTTGGGTACTTACTAATGTCAGAAACTGCAAATCACATTGTCTTTTATTAGTGTCCTCAAAAGCATATAAAATGGCTTAGAAAAGTTCAGCCACTTCCTCAAGGTCACTTTCTCTATGAATGAATGTTTAAGCTCCAATTAATTCAGGTCCTCTTGGTAGCTTTAGGTTTAGAGTCGCCGTTAGCAAATTTATCTTCAATATCAATATTCATATTTATATTTGCTAAAGAACTCTTACTACAGTGATTGTATATCTTCAGCTGTGAAATTAACTGAACACTAATTTACCTAATGCTTCCTTTCTTTTTTAAGTGACTCCATATTTGGAGATAAATATTGGCTTTAGAACTTGACTTTTTTAAGTGAAGGAAACACAATATTACTTTTAGATTGAAGAGAGAGGATATTTGTGACATTGTGAGCATTCTCAGTAGACACTTGAAGGGAATGCAAGGAACTGAAATAATCTTGTGAGTGGAGCATTAAGTAACATAAATTTACCCAAAATCAAAGAAAACCAGAAGAGAAGTTATAGAGAGTAGCCCAGTGAAAGTCACATTGCTCATAGAAATTTTTTTGCTTGAATTTTACTTAGAATAATTTACTTTGGCCTGGGGAGAGGGACCCACACCTGGTGATTTTCGGGATCTATTCCTGGGTCTCTGCTCAGGAGTGTAACCCTGACAGTTGCTCACGGGACGTTTGTAGTGCTGGGGTCTGCTGATGGCAAGGTACTGCTTCTCCAACTCCTTAAAAGTTATTCCTTAAAACCATGTACCTTTTCATACATCTTTCAACTGATATAATGGTTTTTAGTATCAGTGTTAATAATGCCGAAGGATATTATTGCAGACTTATTAGATATGTGTCTTTGACTTACTACATCAACAGCCAACAAAGCCAAGGAAATTTAGCTTATTCAATTACAGGAAAGGTTCATATTCCGCCTAATTAGCAATTGTTATAAAAATCAGAAGAGAGTAATGAATTCATTTTTTACATTTCAACAAACACGTATCTCCTCACTTTTTGTTGCCTAAATTTTGTCCCCTAGTTATTTTGAAGTAAGATGCCATATCCTCGATAGTTTAGCTTTGTTCTACAGCCATGAAACTCTTCTTAGAAGTAGTGCACTACATTAAGATTCAGGACGTTACAGCTGTAGCTTCCTCATGTCAAGTTCAGTCAAGTAGGAAAGAAGAACCTGCAAGTAGGTACATTTTCAAGTAGATCAATTTTAAGAAAGAATAACTATGAAGGCTGAAGATCTCAAAATTGAATTCTTTAAAACACCCTTGCTCATGTACCGATTACTTCATGTACCTATGTACTTCAGCCTTTGCTAAACTGAAGGACATTTTCATTTTTAAAGCCTCTGCTTTTTTACTATGTATTATACTAAAATTTAGACTATATAAATCTGCAAAAATAGATCTTTAACTTATGGAAACAGGGTATTGAGAGATTAAACAAGAAAGAAATGTAAGACTTAAAATTATTGTATAATTTTAAGTATTAAATGTAATACTTTAAAATGTAATGCTTAAAAATTTATTTTTAAGGATTGAACTTTTTTTTTTTTTTGCTTATTGGGTCACACCCGCCTATGCACAGGGGTTACTCCTGGCTCTGCACTCAGGAATTACTCCTGGTGGTGCTCGGGGGACTATATGGGATACTGGGAATCGAACCAGGGTCAGCCGTGTGCAAAGCAAACACCCTACCTGCTGTGCTATTGCTCCAGCCCCAAGGATTGAACTTTTTTAGAGCAGTTTTAGATTTACAGAAAGCTTCTTGGGAAAGCACCAAGTTCATGTCCCCTCAATTCTCTTACTCCCAGTTTCTCTTACTACTAATATCTTGCATTAGTGTGTTAAACTTATTACAACTGATTAACCAATTTATATATATGTACACATATATATTATTAAATTAAGAGCTTAGTTATCATTAGAATTCAAGTCTTGACGAGGAATGTGACTCAGTGATTACTTGCCTTGAATGTAGTAATCATGAAGCCATGAGTCTGGTCCCTAGCACCACCCAAAAAAAAGAAAGAAAGAAAAAACTATCTCTGTGTTAGACATTCTGTGGCCATTTGACAAATATTTTTTTTCTTTTTCTTTTTTTTTTAATTTATTTATTTTTAATTAGTGAATCACCATGAGGGTACAGTTACAGATTTATACATTTTTTTTTTTTTAATTTTTATTAAATCACCATGTGGAAAGTTACAAAGTTCTCAGGCTTATATGTCAGTTATACAATATTCAAACACCCATCCCTTCACCAGTGCCCAAATTCCACCACCAGAAACCCCAGTTTACCTGCTCATGTTTCCCTCATACAAAGTTCGAGAACCCATCCCTTCACCAGTGCCCATTTTCCACCACCGGTAAACCCAGCATCCCTCCTACCCTCCCCAATCCCATCTCCCCCCCACCCCACCCTGCCACTGTGGCAGGGTATTCCCTTTTGTTCTCTCTCTCTAATTAGGTGTTGTGATATTTGACAAATATTTAATGACAACAATACATCTTTACAAATTTATAAAATGTAATCCAACTTTTTTAAGCCTCTTATCTCCATACTTACCTCAAAGCCCTAGTAGTCAATGATCTTTTTACATAATTTTTTTTTCCGTTGAATGTCAAAAATTAAATGAGTGGCCGGAGCCTGCAACCTACATGAGTTGAATTTGCCTTGCCTGCAACCCACCTGACTTGAATCCCCAGCATTCCATGTGGTCCTCTGAGCAACTGCCAGGGGTAATTCCTGAGTTCAGAGCCAGGATTAAACCCTGAGCACAATCAGGTATGTCCCCCCGACCACCACCACCACCAAAAAATTTAAACTTATGAAACATTTAACACATAGGACACAGCCTTTCAGATGGGCTCTTTTCATGTAGTAATGTATACTTATGGTTGCTCCATATTATTTTGTGGCTTTCTTTTCTCATTTCTTTGGTTTGCAGGATGCTCTGAGTCAGTGTTCACAAGTCCCAGGGACCCTTCCCAATAGTTCCTAGCCAACCAGGCTTGTGGCTCAGTGCCAAGGCCCCAGGATACAGTGCTGTTTGGGCCTGGTGTAGATGGGGATTCCCTGGACCACCCAGTGATATTTGAGGGACCAGAGAGTGAACTGATATTGGCCACATGTAGGCATGTACTTTAACCCCTGTGCTTTCAGTCCAGCCTTCTAGCTCCTTAAATTTTAAGATGATATTTTATTTTAATATTTAAAAAGAAATGTCTTTATCACGAAATATTTATCTCTAAGTATTCCATTGTATGGATAAATGATAGTTTATGCACTCATATGTATTAAAGGATGCCTTTATTACTCCAAAATTTAAATAGTTATTAATAAAGCTGCTATAAACATTTTTGTACAGGTTTTTGTATGATGTGTTTTCAGCTTCTTTGGGTAAATACTGAAAAACACAATTGCGGTATCATATGGTAAAAAAAAGTCTGGTTTTACACAGAATTCACAAAATAATAAGAATTATAAGGGGGAAGATTGGCAGCATTGTGTTCTCCAATTTTAAAGTTCTTGTAAGCAAAGCAGTGTGGTACTGGAAAAGGTAGACACCTAGACCAATGGAGTAGCATTGAGATCCCAGAAATAAATCCTTAGACAGTTCATTTGCAACCAAATGTTACAAGCACTGCAGCTAAGTATACAACACTCACAAGGACTGCAACCAAAATATGTATGAGTAAGTGTTGGAACCCTTGAACACAAGTGCCCACTTGATGGTCAGGTGTACAACTCATAGATGACATATCTACCAAGTGTGTCAGCACCACAGCAAGTGTTTATGGCTTCCAGGCATAAAACAAGAATGACAATAGCAGCAAGGGAAGGATGGCGGGGGGGGGGGGGGGGGGGGAAATAGGCCAATTCAATCCCCAACAACCCATATCATTCCTTGAGCACCATCAGGAGTGATCCCTGAGTGCAGAACCAGGAGTAAGCTCTGAATATTGCCAGGTATGGTCCCCCCACTCTCCCCCCCCCAAAAAAAAAAATAGGGACAAAAAAATTCTGGCACTCTGACCTCCTGACAACAAAACTAGGAGTGATTCCTGAGCAGGAAAAAGTTCTGAGGATGACCGAGTGTGGCCCAATAAAAAAAAAAAAAAACATTTTTAGACATTAATTCATTGGATGTATTGAATGAAAAGTAGGGAAAACACTCCATGCTAACTGTTTTATTAATGTTCTCAGAGATTTGAACCCAGTGGGCAGAGAAATAAAAATAAAATTGCATCAAACTAAAAAGCACTTGCATACCCCATCTGATCCCTCAAGCCTACCAGGAGTGGTCCCTGAGCACAGAACCAGAAATAAGCCCTGACCACACCTGGGTGTGGGTGGCTCAAAATAATAATATAAATAATAATAATAATCACTGTCACTGTATCAGTGTCATCCCATTGCTCATCAGTTTGCTCGAGCGGGCACCAGTAACATCTCCAGTGTGAGACTTGTGGAGGAATTGAGCCCGGGTCAACCGAGTGCAAGGCAAACACCCTACCCACTGCCCTATCACTCCAGCCCAATAATAATAATATAATTGAAAAATAAAGACCTGATCCGCTAATAGAGTGCTATTCTAACATAATGGGATTAGAGGGACTGAGGGACTGGGGTCTGGGGAAAGGACATAATTCAATCTTACATCCTTTCACTTTGTTCTCCTTTGACATTGTTTTGGCTATTCTAGGTCTCCTCTCACTTCCCTCTGAACTTTAGAATCATCAAATGGATATCCATAAAATTGCTTTCTTGGGTGGGACGTGGGAGTCAGTACTTCCAGTGAATCTGTGCATCAAGTTCAAATAGAACTGAAATCTTGTGTGTGTAGGTATGCTTTGGTTTCATATACATTATTTCAACTAAAGGCTAGGCAATTAGAAAATATTTAAATCTGCTGCTGTTAGGTGTTCAATGAAGTCTTTTAACAGTCTCCTTTGTGGATGATGCAGTAGATGAAATAGTCTCATTGAAAACTAGTCTGATTAAAAAAAATTCACAGAATGTGATAATAAAATTATTATGGAAGAATTCTAAGGAAAAACTAACATACTTTGGCTAATGCTAAGTGGTGATGTTGGAATGAATGGGTCCCTTTTGTTAGAGATTGTTAAAATCTTGATTTTAGAATTAACTATTTTGAGTAGTTCAGATCTTCAAATTAAATATTTTTGACTTATTAAGCTGAAATGTAAAGAATATATATTGCATTTATATATCTTTATTTACCTATGGTTAGGCTTTCTTGATGAACCCTGCAGATATCAGTTAATATCATGGACCTATTTATAATTGAATGATTATTATTTGTGTTTTTATTATATTTATATTTTATTGAATGATTGTTGTGATTTATAATTTAGTAAGAATTCAGACTCCTTGTATATTGTAATCTGGGGTTTATTTATTTATTTATTTTTAATGAATCACAGTGAGATACAGGTAAAGACTTACAGACTTTCGTGCTTATGTTTCAGTCATACCCATCCCTCCACCAGTGCCCACTCTCCACCACCAGTGGTCCCAGTATCCCCCCCACCCCCACCCCACTCCCCTAACTCCACCCCGCCTAGGTGACATTCCCTTTTGCTCTCTCTCTCTCTCTCTCCCCCCCCCCCGCCCCTTTTGGGTGTTGTAGTTTGCAGTAGAGGTATTGAGTGGCCTTCATTCGGTCTATAGTCTACTTTCAGCACGCATCTCCCATCCCTAGCGGGCTCTCCAGGCACCCTTTACTTAGTGGTCCCTTCTCTAAATGAGCTGCCTTTTCCCCTAGCTTGCGAAGCCGGCTTCCATGCTGTGGAGCAATCCTCCTGGTACTCATCTCTACTATTCTCAGGTGTTGTTTTCTGGGTTTTTCTCTTAATGGAGGTCACTCCCTGCAATGCTTGTACCAATAATGCAGGCCTGACTGTTTATCCAGGGCTACAGGGGTCCATAAGAGAACTATGATGCTGGAAGGAAGTGAAAGGGATGCTAGAAGGTGTATACAATGCCAGGAATCAAACTCAGGGTCTTTAACATTCTAAACTTTAGTGTTCCTGATCTCTTTCTTCTTGCATTTTTTCTGTCCTCCTCAATACTAGCAGAGGATTTTTAAGGACCTAAATCTGTGGGTAGCCAAGTGCCAAAGGTAAAATCTTCCAGGTCTAGAGGTCACTCTCTGTGAACCAGCAATGTAGGTGTCTGATGTCCTGTCCATTCATTGAACAGTTTTAACAGAGCTTTTGACAATTAAGAGATATCATAACTGCAAAGCTGATATTTGGCAGGAAATTATGGGTGAACAATAAAAAAAAAATTACTCTTAACACTAAATCTTGGTGCTGGAAGGGGTAGTACAATAGGTAAGGGCTTTGCTTTGCACAAGCAGACCTGGGTTCAATCCCCAGTATCCCACAATGGCCCCCAGAGCTCTGCCAGGAATAAGTCCTGAGCAGTACTTGGTGTGCCCTAAAATGCAAAAAACAAAGATTGCAAGTCTACTGGGCTATTATTAGAAATTATGAGTGATGGTTTTCATATTTTATTCCCTGCTAGGGTATGAAAGATGATGCAGGAGCAAAGGGTTTAATAACTACCTTGTTCACATCATTCACTTTAAAGATACTTCTCTTCCTTGTCTCTGCTGAGATCCAATGTACATATTTAGAACTGACCTAATTCCTACCTATTTTCTAGGCCCACCCAGCATAGCATCCTATATTT
Organism: Sorex araneus; assembly: GCF_027595985.1. NCBI lineage: Eukaryota > Metazoa > Chordata > Mammalia > Eulipotyphla > Soricidae > Sorex > Sorex araneus. The sequence continues at coordinate 133,440,094 of NC_073307.1, forward strand.
TTTCATGTTTCTTGCTAATCTGTTTTTCACTTGTATAAGGAAATTTAGCACCTATTAGTTATTGTACAGTTTTCTCATTTTTGTACATTTTGCACAATATTATATCAACTTAACTTGAATAAAGATTTGTAAGAGTTTCTACCTTTGTGAGGACACAATAGAATTAGATATGAAATACTTTGCAAAGACTAATAATGGGATAATTAATTTGGGTAGTTAAACCATGTTTAAGGAAAGCTGCAGAAAGAGATTTGAGTTGCATCTTGAAAGTAATTTGAATTATAAAATAGCTGTGTACTCATCATTTTCTATTGTGTTATCCTTATTTTGACACATGTTATACTATAGATTCCTGAAGGTCTGGAATTATATGTTCTATGCCTTTTTTTTATTCATAGTTTTAGAAATACCACTTAAGCAGCAGTATGAAAAGATAAATTAGGATGTTTGACAAGATGAAAGGCAGATAGCTTAGTGGAAAATGTTGGAAAAGAATAGGTCTTTATTGTCAATCTGATGACCTAACCTAAGGAAATGATAAAATGGCAGAAACAAGGTAAAATCAACTCAATGTAGTTACTTGGTGAGGGAGAATAGAGTCTTAGTGACTTTCAAACTTCTAATTTGAGCAACTTGATGGGATGATTCTTTTTCAGAAATGAGCTCCTTAAAGAAAAACAATTAATAAAAATAAATTTTAAGTAAAATAAGTTCCATAAAAATAAGTAGCATTTGGGACCTCTAGAATGAAACATGAAAGTAACCTGTGAACAATTTGTGTGTTTTTTGTTGTTCTTGCTATTTTGGTTTTCAGGGTATCACATTTGGAAATGTTCAGGGGTTACTCCTGGTTCTGTAGTCAGGAATTACTCCTGGCAGTGCTCAGTAGACAATACAGGATCCCTGGAATGAAACCCAGGTTGACCGTGTGCAAGGCAAGCTCCCTCTCCACCATACTATCTCTCCAGCCCCAACCTGTGAATATTAGGATGTATGCATTTATTAAAGGGAATTAGTACAGATTTGGAAATCATTACACAATTGGTAGTTGAAATGTTTAGAGTAAGATAAGAAAACCTACCTACTTAGCTTCAGAGAAGCAATCCAAATAATCTGATGAAAATAATTCTGATGAAAATTGAAGTAAAGAGAATTTTAAGATAAGAATTAATAATGCTAAATGCACTAAACAGTGAGTAGAAGGTCAGCAATTGAGTGATAGAAAGAAAATCCCTTTGTGTTTGGCACGATGAAAGTCACAAGTAACCTTTAGTTAAGAAGTTTCAGGAATATGGGGTATAGAACTTCAATTGCATGCAGTTGGTTAAAAAAACTTTGTGGATTTTTCAGGAGTTCATTTTTTTAAATAGTATTCTAAAAATGAATGGGAAGGTGCAAAAAGAGAGATAGCAGATGTTTCCTCTGTTCCAGGCTCCAGAATATGAAAGAAATGAAAAGAATAGCCATAAGGAGATGCAGGATAAGAAGGTTTTCGTTCTTTTGTATTTCTCATTTATGTCTTGACCCTTAAAAAGATTGCTTCCTTTTGGTTGCATCTTCATGAGTTAATGTTAAATTTTTGTGGGTTTCCATAATTATTTATTCTATGATATTTTTGTTGTGATATAAGTTTGAAAGAATTGGGGTCGCCCAAACCAAATTAAGTATAAATACTAAATTGTGTGATTTCCATGGATGCACAGGATTAAAAAATATTTATGACAGAAATATGTAAAATCATGATTGAATAAAAGGAAGAAGTTGACAGCATGTTGGATAAATGCGAGATATCTTACAAATGATTTTTAAATGAGGCCATCTGTTAAAGCTTGCTGATGCTCTCAGTCTGGAGCAAGAGGTTATTTATGTTTTTACGCAAATCAGGCTTTAACCAAAATACTTTGGAAAAAAACAGATGCCTTATAGAAATTCATTATTCCTAAAATAATTACAACCATCTAAATGTTAACATCCCTTTCTACAAAGAATGGTATTATGCTAATGCTGTTTATATAGGTGAATGTGAAATTATTCTATCATTGCCATAATGTAATGCAATGGTTCTTCCCTATCCCCACCTCCATCCTCACCCCCAGGAGATACATGCCTGCTTATCAGCACCAACTTTCTACTTATTTAGCCAAAAATAATTGACCTTTGAAAGTCATAACCCTCATAGTTGCATTTGAACTAAAATCTAAAAGCAAATTTAATCTGTCGGGCACTTTTTCCCCACTCCTAAGTCCTTTATATCACTTCCCATCCCCGAGCATTAAAAGATACATTAAAGTGAAGAATATTTTATAATAGAAGATAATAATTATGTCGTGCTTCATCAGTGTTGGAGATGAAATTAGTAATTATTTATTTATGATAATGAAATTCCAGTATTGCTACTACTTTTCTATTGTGTCAAGCTGCCCAAGAGCAGGGATATCATAACTTCTTTATCCTAATCTCTACATCCACAGTGAATTAACTTTAGTATGAACAAAAGTAGATCAAAATTGTGGATGTCAGAGGGGAAAAATGAAAGGCTTCCTACTTGCAATTCTTACCATTAAATGTTGACTAATAACTTGTTTTCTCTCATTTATTGCATTTTGTTTGCTTTGTCCCTGAGTAAAATGCTGGACCAAATTTTTACAGCTTAAAAGAACTTTGCTCGAAGTTCACCTTGGTACTTTGAGATGCTTTTAGGCATAAATTTTTTTTTACACCAATGTGAGTCTCATTCATTAGTTTCTTCTTAGCCTTTGAGGATGCTTTTGACGTCCATTGAATCTTTTTTTTACTGGAAAACAGAGACTTAGTTTGATATTACATCTCACTTCCCCTTCCTAATATTTCTTTTGGATTGAAACATTTGTCAGATTGAAAGACAGAGGAAGGGCCTGAGTATTAGCTATATGAAAGACTGATGAGCTCCTTGCTGGTGACAGAAGTTCATGTGCGCTCCTTGTCTTACTCTATAAAGTATTGTCATCATGATTTAGTGCAGTCCCATGGCCTGTATTTGAAGCTTGGTTTCACCATGTTTTGATTGTATAAGCACTACAAATATCTGCTATGCCTCCATTTCTTTACCTGCTACTAGAGGTAATAACAGCTCCTTCTATAGAGAGGTTGTGGGAAATAAATACATGAATATATTTAAGAGGCTTGTCACAAGACCTGGCGAGGTAGTGGTAGTAACTTTTCACACAAAGAAACTGCTTCTGTTTATGGAAACTCAGAGAAGTGCTCTTTATCAAGCAGTAATTCTGCCTTACACTGCCCTTTGGTGCCAGGGGAATACTGGAAGTCCCTGAGAAATGACTCCAGAATATCACTCCGTTCATAAAGTATAAGAAAATGCCACGTGATTTCACAGGCTTTATTTTATTTAATCCCCAGTGCAAGCCTTACAAAAACTGATATTATTTGCCAGCAAGCGATACTAAAAACAATATTATCTGCCAATACCTTGCCTAGTTTGTTGCTTAATTTTCATTTTTACAGAAAATAACCACTTACTCAGAGTTCATCTGTTCAACTCCAGTGTGAAAAATACCTGGGTAAAAATTTCATACCATAAATTTCTTATGTCACATTCTCACTTCTTGTCATGCATCTATTTCTTGAGACTACTAGACAAATGCCCTACTTATTTCCAACTCTTTGCATAAATAGATTCTTATGTAATGCTATCTAAGTAGCGGTCTCAAAAAGAAGCTGTAGATAAGACTAAACAACTAAAGCTGTAGATAAGAAAGTACAGTAAGAGTGCAAACTGGAGCCCTCCAGACCTTTCCCAGTGGTCATTGGTTATGTCAATCTAGGTAAGGTATTTCACCTATTTCCTTGTCTCTGAAATTGGGACAAATAATATTAGCATCATGAAGTGCTATAAAGGATAAACAGAGAAAATACTCTATTTTGCATACCTCGTAAGTATTAGTACTAGTAATGGTTAAGTCTTCCTTAAAGCAGGTCATTTCATCTTACTTATTAGTCAAGATCTTTTTAAAGCAGTTCTGTAGATTTTTTTCTCCAATTCTTGGTTTTCATTCAGATATTCTGGAAATGATCTTAACTTTTTTCAGACACCAAAATACCACTTGGTGCCACCCCAAGTTTGCTAATTAAGCTATATGAAGTCTTAACATTAAACAGCTGCTGCATTTCAAATTGGATTTCAAGTAGATCAACCAAGCAAGTTCATACAGATAATTTAAATGATACGCATCACAAGTACCTTCATTTTCATTGATCTCCTTTTTTAGAATACCTTTTTTTGTCATGAACCTTATGAATGTAAAATATTACCAGAGATGGTTTTCTTAATATGTACATTATGTTTTCTGAGTCTGTTAGTCCTTTAAGGAAATTAAGGGAAAAAATAATGAAGCCTTGTTATACAGGTACTTAATTTTTTTTAATCTGTGGTAGTACTATGGTAATTAATGCTTATTTTATGCAAACTAGACTATATCTGTTAACGGACACATTACTGTCAAGAAAATATTACTTGTCTTAATTATCAGTAATGAAGCAGGGATAAGCTGCTCACTTAGATATAATATATCTAATGACCTTTTCAGTTAGAGGTTGTGATGAAAGGTATCAGTTTCACAAATTATGCTTCATTCAGCTTCTGGCCTTTGTGTAGATTAATGTTTTGTGGATGAGTTTTAAAGTCAGGCATAAATTGTATGTGGTGTTTAAAATTGATTTAGTGTCTTGCTTTTAGTACATCATTTTCTCGTTTATAAAGCCTCAATTTTATCTTCAAGCTTAGTAAAAAAAAAAAATAGTCCACAGTAAATTTAGAAGTGCCTTACTAACTGCGAGTGTTTTCTAACCTCACCATATAAATAGTGCATCTATCTCCACATGCTTAACCAAAGGTCAAGTTTCTTTTTCATATCTCAACTTAAGGCAATAAACACAATGTTAATAATGACAATTTTGAACTAGGAATATAAATATTTATAATACCATTTTTCCTAATTAGATTTTCTGAGATGACACAAAGCTGGTTATTTTGATAGACTATATGATATCCCTTGGGCTGGAGCGATAGCACAGTGGGTAGGGCGTTTGCTTTGCATGTGGCTGACTCGGGTTCAATTCCTCCTTTCCTCTCGGAGAGAGCCTGGCAAACTACCAAGAGTATCCCACGGTCACGGTAGAGTCTGGCAAGCTACCCATGGCATATCCGATATGCCAAAAACAATAACAAGAAGTTCATGATGGAGACGTTACTGGTACCCACTCAAGCAAATTGATGAGCAACAACTGGATGACAGTGATACAGTGATGATATCCCTTAATCAGCCTCTTGTTAATAACAAAAATCTTATCTCATAATGTCAAGACATCATTCAAGAACTCAGATTTAGCCTTGTAGTAAAACAATTAGGTGATGCCGGGTGTGATTCAGAAAAAAAAAATTCAAACAGTTAGGTGAGTCCTCCCATGTTTTAAGTAACTAAGTAACTGTTTAAACACTGGCGATGTCTTGTCAAGGTCACAGAACAAAAAGTGATTTTCAAATTTTTGAGCTATAGGACCCTTTACGTAACAGCTTATTCTGAAGTCCAATAAACAAACAACAAAATTTGAGCTTCTTTGCTTGAATGAAAAGTTTTCAACAATAACTTGAAGGAATCTGGTCTCTGAAGGAGCCAAGTTTTGATACTGCAAACCTGGTTCTCATATTATTAACAGATCCCAGATTCCACTGTGGTCCTGAACCCTTTCCAATATGCAGAGGGCAGTAGTAACCTCAGATGCTCAAAATGAGAGGCCGTTTCATTTGTTCAATTAAAAAAGGTAGATTTCCAGGGAAGTGATGAGTGATTTTATTTTTTTCTGAAAAGAGCATAATAGACCAAATAATTTTGGGAATATCTATAGAACAAGAGCAAAGAGTATATTTTTCATCTCCCTCATTCTAATGCTGATGCATCTAAGTAGTAAATACAGTGTATTTACTGTAATGAAGCTAGGATCATGTGATTAGCAAGTGCTGTGATCTAAACCCAAAGAAAGCAAAAATACTTTTACTGATGAGATCTTTTTTCTTTCTCTGTCACCTTTTTACTCTAATAATGAATCTTGTAAAGCCATTTAACAGGCTTGAATTTACCAAATATTTGTATTTTTTAAGACTAATAAGTAAGTCAGAGTTTCCATTTTGAAGGATGTAGTAAAGTCCTACTTGTCCTAAAGCATTGAGGTTTTTTTAAATTTTTTATAAAGTTGTTCACAATAATTGTTTATGTTCAATATTTCAACACCAATCCCACCACCATTGTACCTTTTCACCACTGCTTTGAATCTTCCCATCACCACCCCAGCCTGTCCCTTAGGCAGATGCTAAATAATTTATTTTGTATTGCTTGCGATGAATAGTATGAGGTGTCATGTGCTTACAAAAGTGGCTGCACTCTCCTGGGATTCTAAAATTTTTAAATATTTGGGATCTGGAGGCATATCTGTGGCATGCTTTTCTCTTCCAAGATTCATTTGTGAGTCTCTGAATCATGGCCATTAATGCGCTTACATGGCACCCAGAGGCTGTCCTTGGGCATGACTGCCAGGAAACCGGAAGGGAGGGAGGTCACCCATTCTGACTCCATGAAGCCTGGAGTTTTCAGTCACTGGTTCGCATACCTGATTTTTCCAGCGGATTCATTTGGGGCAGGTGGAGGGACACACCTGCACCCCTCTGAGATGGCCAGTGAAATCAGCCTCACACAGGGTGGGGAGACATGTCTGCAGCGTGCTGCTCTCTTCTGAGATTCATTGTGAGTCTCTGAATCATGGCCATTAATGCATGTAAATGGCGCCCAGAAGCAGTTCTTTAGTGTGACTGCTAGGAAACTGAGAGGGCAGGGAGATGGTGGGAGGTCGCTGATCTAAAGCATTGACTCTTGCTTGCTCTGTCCATTACTGATCTGGGAATAGAACAGAATGATGGATGGGTGTTAGTTGTCCACACAAGCTCTGCCAAAGAGCAGGCACCAAATGAGCAAAACAGGAGTCTGCCTGTGTTATACTTAAATGGTTTCAGTTCCTCACATTATGTTCACAGATAATGTTGCCCGTGATGGGAACTCTCCATCTAACAACTCCCCTACCCCTTCCACTGTCGTCTCAAATGGAGTAACTTCCGTACATCCTTCAGGCTCTGGTTTAAATGCCTTGGCCTCCTTTGAGCATAGCTGATCCTCCATACAAATTCATATTTGGATACCTCCCATTTATTCTCTCTTAGCATCCCACACTTTATCACAGGAATCATCTTAATATACTGCGAATACTTTTGTTTCCCCCCTTTATGTGCTCACTCCCATATCCCAAATACTCACTCGACCCCAGTATTTGTTAGGGAAGAAAGGGAGAGGTGTAGACTCCATTCCTCTATCTCTAACTTGGTTTCTGATTGTCAAGGAGCAAATACTGACTTCCTTACTGGGAAAATTACCAATCTTGAGTTTTTTCTTTCCCATCAGATGATAACCTCTTCTATACAAAACTGTTATCTGTGTCTCTTAAGCAAGTCAACGTTTTCTTTTCCTGAAAAGTGAATGGGTTTTTTGGGGTTTTTTTTTAGGGGGTCATCCCAGCAATGCCCAGGGGTTACTCCTGGCTCTGCACTCAGGAATCACTCCTGGCGGTGCTCGAAGGACCATATGGGATGCTGGGATCGAACTTGGGCTGGCCTCGTGCAAGGCAAACACCCTACCCTCTGTGTTATCACTCGAGCCCCCCAAAAGTGAATGTTTTCTGTAATTTAAAGCTTCCTTCTCAGTGTCCGAAATATAAAGGAGGAAAGAATATTTTCATTGTGTCAGTAGATTAAAGAGACTTAATAAGAAGCAATTTCTTTAAAATCATCTTATTTTCCCCTTAGTTCCCCAGAAGTGGAATTAACAGGCCACCTCCTTCATTTCTAAACAAGACAATTAAGCTCAATGGTTTGGTTTGTTTGTTTGTTTTTTAATTTGTGTTTTGGGCCACACCCAGCAGTGCTCAGGGCTTGCTCCTAACACTGCACTGAGGGATCACTCCTTACAGTACTTAGGGAACCATATAAGGTGCAGAGGATTGCATGCAAGGCAAACCCAGGTCAGCTGTATACAAGACACACACCCTACCCACTGTACTACCTCTCCCGTCTCAATGATGACATTTTTTGAAAAGAAGTATTTAAACAATACTCTAAACCAAAAAATCTCAGTGAATCATTCAATCAAAAAAAAAATACAATGAAGTATTGATAATTACTCTTGGGAACTTAAGGATCATTTTTTCATTGAGAATGGTACTTTCAAAATTCAATTTAATTTTAATTTTTTAATATTTTTAATTTTATTTCATTTTTATAAAGTAGTTCACAATATTTGATTACATTTAGTATTCTAACACCAATCCCACCACTGTTACACCTGCTCACCACCATATTTTGAATGTTTCCATCCTGAACCCCAACCCCTGCCCCAAAGCGGAACCAAAATAGTTCATTTTGTATTGTTTGTTATGCATAAACTGCTGAAAATGCTCCAAAAACTTTCCTTAGAGGAGAGTGTGTGAAAATTGTTGTATTTCACCCAGGGGCCATTAAGCCCTTCTATAAGAGATTACTAATATGTTGTTAAGGGTTGTATATGTGCGAATACATATATGTACATATATACATATATCTAAAAATATATTTCCCACTAAGGTTGGTTGTCTTCTACTTTTAAACCCCATCAGATGTGGTATGCTATTCATAAAGTATGAGTGATGTGAGGTATGAGATGTTTCAAGGCTGCCAGCTCGGGCCTGTGGTTCAGGAATAAATTGACTCGTGGGTGAGGATCGGCCCAAATATGTGGAGAGCCTTTGTGAGCATGAGAGCGGTTGAGTTCTGGAGGTTTTTGGCTTCCGGGGGTGGGTCCTTTGGGGTGGAGAAGGGTCTCACTCACCCACTTCCTGGGTGCCCCAATGAAGCAGCCTGGTGGGGGAGTCGGCAGCATGGCTATGGCAGTGTCATGTCATGCTCTCTTCCGAGAGAAAAAGACAGTGAGTCTGTGGATTGTAACCATTGATGAGATTATCTGGCACCAGCCAGAGGTGGCTTGTGGGTGTGACTTCTGAGTTGCCAGAAACATGGGGGGGACATGGGCAGAGGTCACCCATTCCTGATTCCATTGAACCCAGAAAACTCATAATTTAACACGTTCTATGTAGTCATGATGGTTTCATTGTCTACAATTTTAAATGTCTAAATTTGGGGCTGAGAGATGGTACAGAAGATAAGGCACATTCCTTGCATATGATTAGCCTCGTCCAGTAAAGTACTACCTGCAGAGCATGACCAAGTGTTAAACCAGCCACAGAACCCAGTGTCATCTGGATACCCTCAGTACTACAGAGAAGGCCCAGTGCTGCGGGGCCTGAGAAACACCACATTCTTGCATTGAACTGTATTGAACTGTTAGCCTGACTGCCAGATAAGTCTGTGACAGGTCCTGGGGCCCCTTGGGAGGTCCCCCTAAAAAAGAGAAAGTTGAAACTTGTTTCTATCCAAAGTAATTTAAATAAATCAGAGTCCCTCAAAAGGAGGGACTACTCATCTTTTGATTATATTATTTGTGTATTGGCAAGAGTAGCTGATGAGGTGAATGGGGCGCAGGAAGTAGGAGATGAGGAAAGGGAATTGTCTCACTCATCTTTCCTGAAAGTTGCACAAGAAAATAGTTTAAGAAAGAAATATTGGACTTTGGTAGAATTCCAAAGCAACATATCTGTGGGGTTCTAGGAGAAGGGATAGGACTAGGGACTTTTTGAAGAAAAGAATTGCATACACGATAGCCAGAACAGCAGTTATATTTAACAGAACTAAATGGTCACATTTTCAAGTAAAGTACGCCCTGGCATTTGAACAGCTGTTATATCGAAATCAGATTTGAATACTGTTGTTTAATCCTTCCCAGCTGTAGCGGGGGTGGTTTGTTGGTCTAAGTCAGTATAAAATATGCATAGTATACTTAAATTTGAAACTTTAAACACATATTTGTATTAAACTGATAAATTTTAGTCATATAAGTCTATTTTAGATAAACCCTTTATCTTTCTTTGAGTTATTTATTGTTCTCAACTATATGTTTGAACAAACTTTAATTCAAATATTCTCCCAAGCCTTCTTCCTTTAATTCACCTTTTTTTTTAACTTTTGTATTAGGAGTGAACAAAAATAAATGTTTTATATGTGTGTATTAATAACTACACTGGTATATTCACAGGCAATTAATTTTTTTTCCCTAGATTTCTTTCTACGTGATTCACTGACCCCAGCTAAATTTTCTTGACTAAAACAGATAGGGAAATGAAATGAAGATGGGTGATTGACATAGAAAGCCCCTACTCCAAAAGAATTATTTTAAAAGACAAATATTTTTCAATTTTACAAGACTAAGGTTAGATAAAAGGGATTTAGGATCAAAATACATATAATCGTATGACTATTTTTATAGTGAACAAAGCATATTTTTTCATCAAGACTGCTACAATAGTGAATATAACTTGATGTTTGAGATAATTTTAGAACAAATAAATAAAAATGCTCATGGATAGAGAACACATATGTGCATATGCATACACAGGTGTAGAAGTTGACATACATCTGTGTGTGTTTGTGTACTATAAACATAAACATATTTTTTCTTTGTGTTCTAGGTAAAAGCAATAACAACTTAAGAAGCAGATATTAATTTACAAGTATTACTCTCTCCCGCTATAATAAAGAAAAAGGAACAAATTTTCAGTAGAACATGAGACAGACTCAAAGAATGATTAGGGACTTGATAAAATACACAAAAATAGTTTAAAGAGGACTCCACTAGCCATATGTGGGAATATGAGCTTCAAAATAAATCATGGTAAAGCCTACTAAGTAAAATGATGAATATTTAAGAAGGGACTTCTTTCTTACGGTACAATACCAACTAATAAACATTCTAAATGGGTGGTGATATAGAAAATTACTATTTGATAACCGTAGTTGTGTATAATTTAGATAGGAATTGCCCATGAAAGATAAAGTTAGCTAATGGGAAAAAAAAAATTTTAATAGGGACTGGGGCTGTACGGGTCAACCCAGCAGTACTACCCCTACTTCTGTGCCCAGTAGCAACTCCTAGCAATATTCCAAGGCTGAGTCAAAGCCAGGGAGAGTAGATATTCACAAAATCTCAGAATATTTCCTTGTAAACTGCTAATTAGTTTCAAGGGAATGCTTGGTGACTCAAAGTAGAAAAACATTATTAGTGGGCTGGAGTGATAGAACAGCGGGTAGGGTGTTTGCCTTGCACGCGGCCGACCCGGGTTCGATCCCCAGCATCCCATATGGTCCCCTGAGCACCGCCAGGGGTGATTCCTGAGTGCAGAGCCAGGAGTGACCCCTGTGCATTGCTGGGTGTGACCCAAAAAGCAAAAAAATAAATAAATAAATAAAATTAAAAAAAAGAAAAGAAAAACATTATTAGCAATAAAACCTGGTGCTTAAGGTTGACATAAATGCTGTCATATGTGTGCCATATCACCATGATATGACTTTTAGAACTGAGTATATTAATGGTTCATATAATGGAACAGAGAATACATTTTCAGTGCTGATGAGTAAAAATAGGAGGGTTGTTTTTTGTTTGTTTTTTTTTTAAGATGAACAAACATATTTTGCCAGTATATCATCCTCACTGTACATTATCTTTAGTTTGGGCTTTACTTATGCTGAATCTCTTGTTTTTTTAATTTTATTGTGCCCCAAGACTGAATGTCATCTCTGTGTACCCATTATAGAGTAAATAATATATTGATAAATTGTATACTTATATATTCTTCTAAGTCTGTTTAGTAAATGAAATTGTAATTGCAGGACCAGAGAGATGGCTCATAAAGCTGGACTCATACATACTTTGCATGCAGGAGATCCGGGTTAAATTTCTGGTACCACATGGTCCCCACTCACCACTGGGAGCAGACAACAAATCATCTGAAGCAGTCCCAAAAAATTGCTGATTATAGTCCAAAACCCAAAAGTAATTGTATTCAAAAAAGTAAACCTTTCAGTTTCCTGTAATTTCATAAAATATACCTGGGATTTAATCTGTTAACACATTTTAAGTTAGTAGTAGGTCCAAGTACTAACATCCTGAAATTTTAAATAGACTTAAGTTTAAAATAATGTAGGACCAAAGAGCTATAGCACCACAGGTAAGGAGCTTACCTTGCAACAAGTTCATCCAGAGTCTATCCCTGGCACCCCATATTGTTCTCAGAGCCCTGCCAGGAGTGATCCCTGAGCTTAAGATTAGGAGTAAGCCTTGAGCACTGCCAGGTGTGAACCCCATAACCAAAAGGGAATAATAATAAAATATATGTAGAAGCAGGAAATATGGATTTAATTTTTAATAAACACAGTTTCAGTTTGGTCTGATGAAGCGATTGGCTGAGATGCATGTGGAGAGCATTGTGTTTGGGGGCTTTGACGGGGAATAGGAGGTGGGGATTGAACCTACATATGGATAAGTGCTTTACCTATGGATAAGCCACTTCCCTAGCTCTTGATGAAAATTTCTAGAAATGCATATTAGTGATGGCTGTACACACATGAATGTGCTTATGTCAGTGAAATAAAAAACTTAATATGATTAAATGGAAAATTTAGTGTTATGTATATTTTTACTAAATTAATAGTTAAATTAATAGTTAAAGGACTGGAGAGATAGCACAGTGGGTAACGCGTTTGCCTTGCATGTGGCCAACCCAAATTCGATTCCTCTTTCTCTCTCAGAGAGCCAAACAGGCTACCAAGAGTATCCCGCCTGCATGGCAGAGCCTGGCAGGCTAAGACAAAGACAAAGCAAGGCAGAGCCAAGGCAAATCACCATGATGTATTCAATATGCCAAAAACAGTAACAAGTATCACAATGAAGATGTTACTAAAGATTTGCTCAAGCAAATCGATGAACAATGGGATGACATTGCTACAATGCAGTACTACAATAGTTAAAATTAAATAGATAGTTTTTCATCTAAATATGTTTCTTCCTTATCATAACATTAGTTAGCATTTAGTCTTTCAACATATCATATAATGTTTGTTCATTTAATATATCTTATACAGCATTAGATACGTGTTGGGTGTAAAATATCCTGAATGTTACTTTTTCAGTGAACACCAGCCTTTTCTTCTTAGATATATGATCTTACAGAAGTAACTCAATTCCTGCAAACTTCATTTTCTAAAATAAACATGATAATACCTATTCAAAAAATTGTTACAAGGAGTAGTAAGTAGTTAATACACATTTTTTGGGGGGAGGAATGACTATTCATCATCCATAGCATTGAGTACCAATGAAATGCATATAAATATAAGAATTATAGCTGCTAGCATATTTATATAACATTTCAGATCATCTTAACACACCAAAGTTACTTTCAATTATTGTCTTTTAGAGGCTGCATTTTGGGTTCCATGTAATAATCTCTCTTTGTTTACTTGACTTGTTAAACATGACATGAGCAAAGGATCGTATGACCCTATGTTTGGTCTTCAGCCCTGCACTAGTGACTTGGTCAAAAAGTTCACTGAGCTAGGAGAACAGAGAAAGAAGAGACCTGTAACATGCTGTCCTTTCTGTGGATCAACCCTTAGATCCCCTTTCTCCCTTTGGGAGCCTGAGAAAGCTCCAACACCTTCAGATTTAGGTAGTTTATGGACATATCCTGTTCAACCACTAATTTAAGTGATTGCTATTGACTGGAAAGATTAACCAGTGTTTTACAGAGTTTCAATATGCTATTTTTAGCATAATTTATATACTTACACCCTGCCTCATTTGTGAGACGATGGATGAGGCATTTGCCTAATGCTGTTAACATCATTTTATTTCAGTGCAATTTTTTTAAATGCAAAATAACTGCATAAAAAGGATGTTTGTCTTTCAGGGTCTTTTTTTCCAGGTACTTTGTGTTTTTGTTGTGGTTATTCAGATGTTCCCCCAGAAATCTGTGATATCTTTGGTGATAATCTAGCCAGCATTTCACAAAATTTGGTTTAAGGATGTTTTCTAATTGAAAAAGAATCTGTACATTTTTTTTCCTTTAGTCATCATGTCATACTCTAATTTGTTTGACTTTTGGCCTTGGGGCTACATTCGGCATTGCTCATGGCCTACTCCTGGCTCTGAACTCTAGAATCACTCCTGGCAGACTTGGGGACCATATGTGTTGCTGGGGATAAACCCAGCTCAGTCATGTGCAAGGCAAATGCCCTACCCACTATGCTAACTCTCCAGCCCCTAGCCTGTTTGAAACTAAAGATAAAAACACATCAGAGAGAGGTGGAAACAGTATATTATTATTATATTATACATAATATAAACACGTTATCTACTTAGAAGTAGGTTGTATAAAAACTTAAAAATTCAAAAATACTCTGTAACATATTCATATTTTTAACTTAAGCTAAAGCACATTTCTGAAATCGGACAGAGTAATATTGTAAAGCCAGATTATATTTTTATGGCCCAGGCTATCTATGCATTTGTTCTATTGACAACATAATAAAGTATTGAAAAAATTCATTTTGTTTGCAATGCAATCTTATCACAAGTGCATCAAGGCAAATCACCACTTATCATTTCAGATCCTGTTCTTTTGTGGATTTTTTTTAATCTGTTTGAAATAGGAAAACATCTTAGCTAATGAGAACACTTAAGTTGTTTTCATATCTTGACTGTTGTATACAGTATTACCATGAGCATAGGTGTACATATATTCTTTCAACTATATATCCTTTCATATATCCTTTTGTGTTTGGAGGATAGATGCTAAGAAATTGGATCATTGGATTGTAAAGAAGTTCTAATCCTATTTTTTGCATAGTTCTCCCATTTTTTTCCTTAGAGGCAAAACCAGATGACATTCCCACCAATTGTGGATGAGGGTTAGGATACATGTTCATATTTTTGCTCAAATAATGATCGTATATCCAGTCACTAACTGAACCATTTCATTAATGCTAACAGTTTCTCAGTTGGGTTAGATTTTATAAGTAGGTAATCATACTGTCTTTAAATGATGATCATTTGTCTGTCCCTTTCTGACATTTACAGGTTTATTTATTTCATTGTCCAACTGAATTGCCTAACACTTGCAGTGTAAGTTCAATATTCTGGTGAAACTGGGTATAAGTTCTTGTCTTACCATTAAAAAAAAAATGCAATGCCACCCTAAACATGCTTGATCTCATCTGATCTCAGAAACTAAGCAGGGGGCCTGGTTAGTACTTGGAGAGATAATTTTTAAAAAGACTACAGGAGATGAGGCATTTGCCTTGCCCGTGACTGAAATGGCTACAACCCTGGTTCAAATCCTTGGAACCCGATATAGTCCCCTCAGTACCACCAGAGATCATTCCTAAGCAAAGAGCCAGAAACAGCCCCTGAGCACTGCCAGAAGTCACCCCAGACACCTAAAAACAATACATAGGAAAAGAACAATAAGTGTTTTCTAAATAGTTGGTAGGTCTCTTTTTATCTAAAAGATTCATTCTTCTAGTTTGTGGAATTTTTTTAAATGTTTGTATGTTTTAGGGAAACCATTTATTATACCTGCATATGACCAAGTCGCCAGTGTTTCTATAGAAAATTTTTTAATTTTAGAGAATTTTAAATATTTCTTGTTTCTAATTTCCCTCCTTCATTCTCTTAGCATAAAAAATTCCCATTTATGGAAAGGTCAACTCAGAGAAGCGATCACCAACTACATTGTAGTCGAAGGCCATGTGGGGGAAGGGAGTTGCGGGCTGAATGAGGGCTAGAGACTGAGCACAGCGGCCACTCAACACCTTTATTGCAAACCACAACAGCTAATTAGAGAGAGAAAACAGAAGGGAATGCCTTGCCACAGTGGCAGGGTGGGGTGGGGGGGAGATGGGTTTGGGGAGGGTGGGAGGGACACTGGGTTTACGGGTGGTGGAGAACGGGCACTGGTGAAGGGATGGGTTCCAAACTTTGTATGAGGGAAGTATAAGCACAAAAGTGTATAAATCTGTAACTGTACCCTCACGGTGATTCTCTAATTAAAAATAAATACATTTAAAAAAAAAAAAAAAAAATTCCCATTTATATTCCCAGATTACTTTCTTCCTCTTATTTTCTGTTGTTGTTTCATAATGTTTTAAACAGATGTTGAAATTTCTAGATATAGTGACCATACCTTTGTAGCATTTCTCTGTTTATTCTTAAGTCAAATGAACTTTTTTTGAAATTCCTGTTTTACCTTTCATGTTTCCTATTTGATTCTTTTCACAACAACCTATCTTATCCATTTGCTGAAATTATTTTGTAAAGTTCTGCGTATCCTATAAACTTTATTATTTATTAGGTATAGGTTCTGTCTGTTGAGTATTCACAGGTATTTAATTGTTTAAATGTTGGATAATTCTTTTTTTTTCTTTTTGGGTTACACCCAGCAATGCTCAGTGGTTACTCCTGGCTCTGCACTCAAGAATTACTCCTGGCGGTGTCTGGGGAACCATACAGGGTGGCGGGGATTGAACCGGGGTCGGCCACGTGCAAGGCAAATGCCCTACCTCCTGTGCTATAGCTTTGCCCCCCTAAATGTTGGGTAATTCTTAGTTACACCCTTGTCTTTGTATTTGCGTTAGATATGATCTAGTTGTAAATCTCTTTCTTTTTACTGCAGACTCTCTCACTCTCCCTTTAGAACTTTAGAGATGAACAGAATATGCTCCTAGGGAGAGAATGCCAACAGAAGCCTGGATGTAGGTTTCCTTGTGTATTTGAGAATCCATTCAAAACCTGAAGCGATTGTTGTGGCTTTAGAGTTGTGTGTGTGTGTTTGTGTGTATAAATACATATCTATAAATTCTTTTGGTAATGAAGACTAGTAAATATATAACTGTATCATTACTGCTTCCTTTTCTGTTTCTTTTGATTTGAATTTTCCTCTGGGGAATTCCTTGTTTTCTTCATAGAACACCATAAAGCCATTAAAAATTCTAGCCTACTTCAGATAGGTTTTAATCTAACCTTATGAAATTGTAACTCTGATATTTAGATTAAAAAATATTCAGTGAAAATGCAACTCTAGGAATAATACTAAAAACCCGTTCTCAATTATATACAAGAATATTATCTGCTCTTTAGATTGCCAGCATCAATATTTCAAGTCTTTATTGACAGTGTCACATCTTTTACTCAGGAAAATTCATTTAAATATTATTTGAGATGTATGAAATAGTCAAACTCATAGAAATAGAAAATATAATGATGGTTATCAGAAGCTAGATGAAGGTGGAAATAAGGGTTGTTACTCATAAATGTAAAGTTTGCGTTATGCAAGATGATTAAGTTCTAGAAGTCTGCAAGTACTGAACTTGTAATGAACATAGTTTCTATAAAATAACAGTAGCATATTGTTTTTTTTTCTTTTTTTTGTTTTTTTTTTTTTTGCTTTATGGGTCACAGCTGGCAATGCACAGGGGTTACTCCTGGCTCATGCACTGAGGAATCACCCCTGGTGGTGCTCAGAGACCATATGGGATACTAGGAATCGAACCTAGGTTGGCCACGTACAAGGCAAATGCCCTACCCACTGTGCTATTGCTCCAGCCCCACATATTGTACTTTAATATATGTTAAAGGGCCAAAGCAATAGTACAGCAGGTAGGGTGCTTACCTTGCACCTGGCCAACCAGAGTTCAATCCCCTGCACCCCAAGTCTGCAAGGAGTGATCCCTTAGTGCAGAACCACGAGTAAACCCCAGCCACTACCAGATGAGGCCCAAAAACAAAAAACAAATAAAATAGGATAAAGCAGGGCCAGGAAAGTTGCTTAAAGGACTGGAATACATGGTTTGCAAGCCATAGGCCCAGGGTAAGCCCCCTTCCCACTGGGAACAATCCCTGAGCACCAAACGAAGAATAGCTCTTGCCTACCACCAAGTGTACCACAAAGACAAATAGACAACACATACAAATATGTTTGAAAAAGAGATTTAATATTAAGTATTTGTAACACACACACCCATCACATGTTTGTATACCTACTCAGCCAACAATCATATAATAAACTCTACCATTAAAAAAAGGAAATATTTGGATATGTTATATTTATTTCTTGGATTATTTGGTAATGGATTTATATATATATATATATATATATACGTCCAAGCTTAATAAGATGTAGGCATTGAATTTGTGCAAATGTTTTGTGTCAATTAAACCTAACAATTATAAATAAGTAGTAAACAAAATGCTTATCCACTATGACCTGCTCAGATCTGGAAGCAAACAGTTCTCAGAATTTTTGAGAGTATATCAGTTGAGATGTTGCCGGGTTTTATCAGCAATGAAAAAGATTTGAGCAATAATGTTTTAGAAATCAACTAATTTCTAACTTCTTCCTAAAGAAACCATGGTAAAAACAATGCTAATGCACATTCTAAATCAAATACACTTTCTTCTCTATGCTGCTCTTTTGTATTGCTCAAGGCTATGGTCTCCAATTGTTAGTGTAACTAATCAAAGAAGTTTGCAAAAGTTATTGACCGTCACCAATTTGTTTGAACTAAAAGTATAACTTATTTTCCTGTTTTTTTCTTTTAAAATAAGTATAGAGACTTTTCTTTGACAACAGAAATGTTTGTCTTTATTTGTATATTTGAAACCAAAATCTAACTTTATGAAAGGGGACTCTTGATTTTTTCATTAAATTTCTTACTGTGTAATCATTCTCTGAAATACAGAGCTATTATTGGGTATTTTCAAAATGGAATTTATCATGTAATTATTAAACCATACTTTGATGTTTGCCACACCACTTTTAGTCCCAGCTCTGTCACTTACTGATTGTCCAATTTTAAGCAAATATCTTTGTTTAGTTCTAAGTCCATTTTTTCTTATCCTAGAGTAAAATAATAATGATGAAAAATATTGTGTCATTCAAATAATCAAGTGATAAAGTACATATGAGTTGCCAGCAACAATAATTGACAAATCTTAAATGCTCAATTTATGTTAATGATAGCACTAAGTATCATTCTTACTATAGTATAGTTTAAGAAACAAAATTTACAATCAGTCTAAGTAGAATGACAGTTTAAGATAATAACATTATTTATCAGTCATTGCTATATATGAGAATTCTATCAAAATAAACTTTCTATGAACAGGCTTTATATGCATGTTATTCACTCCCTCTGAAAACTTATGCTTGTTACTAACAACAAGCTTATTATGCTTGTTGCTCATGTCACAAACTTTAATGTTTGTTAATTGCACCTTATATGTTTTGCCCACAGTATTACAAGCACTTTTATGAATGGGATATGTTTCTCTTATCATTCCTTGTGTCCCTATCTCCTCACACTATTGATACAGAATAGTTACTCCTAAATATGTGCCAGCCATGTCAGTTAGAGAAGGGGGGAATTCTTGCTGGTCAACTTTAGTGAGCAACATTGTGGAAAAGGCAAGATTTGGAATGAAACCAGATTAGGGACAGGATGCTGCTCAATAGTAGGTCACATTCCTTGCATCTGAAGGCCTTGTGCTCAGTCTCCATCACTGCAATACAGGCAAGGGAAAAGATCATAAGAGAAGAAAAAGAAGGGAAGAAAGAAGAGCAGGATTTAGAAAGATGCAAAAAGATAGAATTTATGTTGAAGTTGAAAACAATTTATGTTAATAGGCATGAAATAACGAATGCACAATGAATAGATGAGATAAATTAGAATGGAATCAATAATTGTAGGGAAGACAAGACCACTTAAATGGTCTTTTCACACCTTTTTGGTTTTTTTTTTTCTTCATTTTACAGATGAGAAAAATAAGATCCATGTAGTTAGGGAGGTCACAGAATCCAGATTAATATGTGGTTTGAACCATGTAACTGCAGAACTTAGAGTATAACAGCTGAGCCTAGAACCCACATTGTCAGTTCAGTGAAGGAGAAATTAGATTGGGGTGTGGGAGAATTAACAATAAGCAGGGATCCTACTTAGGAAACAGTTGTGATAAGCCAAACCCCAAAGTAATCAGGAAAGCAAGCGATAAAGCAATTGGAGTGATGGATTATGTTTTATTATACTTTTTAGATTGATATGTATATTTCTGGTCATAGTACACATGGAACCTAGTAGGAAACCGATGATGGTAGCTATAACACTCTATAAAATTTGTTGTACTAACACATACTTTAATATAAAAGTGAAATGTACTTTATTTTTATATATTCTTGATGGAAAAGCAAGCAGATTCTATAAAAATTTGGAGAGAATCAAAACCTTGCATGGGTGAGAGTAACTCCTGGACTGTAGGGGAGAGATCATGACACTTTTGTGATGGGGATGGTATGGTAATATTGTATTCTTAAAATATATGAACATTTACACTCTTGCAAACCAGTTTTTCTTCAGTACACAAATTTTAATTTGTCTGGGATACTTTCAAAAATAAAAGCACTATGTATCCTATTTGGTAACTGTTAGGTGCACTCATAACAAATCATACACAGAAGAGTCAGAGACAAATAAACCTTTCAAAAGTGGGCTGATGGTTTCTGACAGCAGTATAAAGCCATCTTTCAGAGCCAGTAATTCAGTCAGACCCATCTGAATCATTTCCTCTATAAATTGTCTTTAGTGGGAATACAAGAAAAAAAAACACCAGTGAACTAATAATTATCTCCTCTTTGTCATCACAGTGGCCTAAGATATGAAAAATGCCACCTTAAAAAGTAACTTCATTATTTTTCTGTGCCTGGAATTAGTCTCTTCTTAAAATATAGCACATTTGTATTTGTCTGTGAACTGTTTTTCTTTTATATGTATGGACCTACAAAATCAGTATGGCAATGAAAAACATAAGTAGCTCAGAATCATTTTAGGCTATAATTTTAATCAAAATATTTTGATCAGATTAATGTTAGTGATTCACTTGATAAACTAGTATATATAGCTTTATTTTTAATTATTTTCTTTCTCTTTAGTTAAAAAATTATGTTACATAATGAATTAAATCATAAACCTGCAAATTAAAAACTGGTCCATACTACAACTTCATGTTAATAATAGCAGCTGATGAAACTAAGTATCAATAACCTAAAGATGCATAGTGCCAGGGACAAAGGTGGCATTTTACATTTTTATTAACACTAGTAATTTTCTCCTGCTTGATTTTTTTTTTAAGGCAAGCCCAATTTCTTCTAAACCATGGGTCAGTGAGCTCATGCTGATTCTCATATGAATGATGGACTTGATTTTACAAAGATACCTACAACTCCCTACATATGGATCCAACCATCATCATTGTGAAAACCTAGAATAGAATAGTATTTTCTTTCATTTCACCATGACAGTCCTAGAAAACATCAGAATTGCATTTGTGGAGCATTACATTTTTAACATGTTTAATGTGATAGTAACAAATTAGCACAAGTCAAGCAAAATACTGTTCTTTTATGCAGATGTGTTACCTTTCCTTATTAAATATAAGAAAAGAACATAATTTTGATGGACAGTAAAGTTTTTTACCAGATGATCTCCTATAGCCAAATGTCAATTTAAGGACAACAGAATTTTACCAGGATGTGATATATATACATATTTATTCTTGTAGCTTTTCTTCATTCTCCCAAATGAAAACAGTATTATATCAATAGATCACAAGAAGCTTCTATTAGCTTGATAAATAACTAGATTTAAAATACAAGTTAGAAAAGGATTTGTTTAAATACTTGAAATAAGTCTTATGCTATTCTAGTGATGTCAAATACAATTTTCATTTTTAAAGGATTTTAGTGAGAAATTTAATCTTTGAAAATATTAATAACAGCTTACAGCAGGTAAGCTATAAAATAACACTGGATGCTGTCTATTTAGTTTCTGGTTGAAAAAGCACAGCAGTACTTTAGTTCATTACCTTTGAAAAAAACAGTAACAAGATAATACAGCTGCCTCTGATTAAGATGTAAATTCTTTCTAATTAGAATGTAAATTCTTACATTTAAATGAAGACATCAATTGTCAGGATGCCATATGATATCTTATTCCACCTTGCCTGAATGAAGCCCTCACTGCTCATCTATGGCACTAAAATAGTTTTGCAATCCCTTTGTTCTCTGATTCTTGTAATATTCTCTCTTCATGTTCCCTTTTCACATTGCTTTTGTTTGTTTTCCCCCTTGCATCTGATATTGTTGTGCCTTGGGATTTTGCAGAAATTTGGAATGAAAATTGAGTTCAGTCAGTGCCAGTATTTGCTTGTGCCTCAATTACTTCTGCTGAATTTTCCTCAATGCAAATCAGGCAGGTTGCATAAAGTGGTGCATGTATTTGAAATAATTAATTTTCCGTAAAATGATGGATCAAATCCAATCAACCTTCGTGAAATCTAAATAATAGAATAGAGAATTAGAAATTAATTAACATTTTGTGTTGTTAAAATACTTTATAGTTTAAACTAGCAATAGTAAGTTTTACTATTGTTTCTAACTTTTTCTTTATTAAATGTTGACTCTAAAAAAAATCTTCTGCCTCAATCATTTCTTGCCAGAAATATGCTAACAAGGAATCCTGTATTGATAACATTGAAGGAAAGATTTCACAAATTATATAAACAATTGACAAGTGATTTAAATTATCCATGCTCCTTTTTACAAGCAGTAGTGGAAGTTTTATCTTGGATATGTAATAGTTTGTAGAAATCTACTACTATATAGGGCCGTGAGCCTTTTGGCTTAGTATTATATATTTTTTCTTGTACTTTATGCTTCTTCAACCAAAAGAGTGATACCTAGATACTTAGATGCAAACCAACCAAGCCTAAAGTGCTAGGGGAGAAATTAAAGAACTCTAAAGTAAGAGAATGCCTTATTAGGTTCCTTGTTCCTTGTTTTACTTTTTTTGTTAAAAATCTCAAACATATACAACAGTAGAGGCTAATATAATCAACTCCTGTGGCCTATCAAACAGAAACGTGAAGTTATAAAAAATAGCTTGCGAATAGTAAAGAATACTATGCAGTAGAAAGTATGATACAGTAAGAAAATAGAGTGTTGTGGCAGTGTGAAGTGATTTATTGTACTGACTAGACAGAAAAGAGAAAGAAGATTCCAAAAAGAGTGGAGATGAACTAAGTAAAGTTTAGTATTGAGTGATCTATGATAGTATGAAAGATGCAAGCATACCTTTAATCATAGTTTCAGATATGTATAAAAGCAGTTATGTTTGGTAAAATGGAGGGGATTTGAGAGTCTGGCAGTACTACTAATCAGCCAAAGAAACATTTGCGGCTTTAGCTTCACAGCATCAAAAATTTTTGCCTTCTCTTGGACTGGAGAAATAGCACAGAGGTAAGGCTTGCATACAGCTAGGCTGCTTTTAATCCCCAGCACCACATATAGTTCCCCAAGTACCACAGGGAGGATCCCTGAGCACAGAGCCAGGAGTAGGCCCTGTAACCGAAAAACAAAACAAAGGAACAAAAAATACCTTCTCCGGACTAGAGAATAAGGAGCCTTACTCTTACAGAGCAGGTGTAAGCCCTGAGCAAGATGATGCCTTTCACCCTCAAAACAACTTTCTCTTTGTTCAAATTTTTTCTCTTATAATTAAAATTCTTTCCTTGGGGCTGGAGCAATAGCACAGTGGGTAGGGCATTTGCCTTGCATGTGGCCAAACTGGGTTCAATTCCCAGCATCCCATATGGTCCCCTGAGCACCGCCATGGGTGATTCCTGAGTGCAGAGCCAGGAGCAACCCCTGTGCATTACCAGGTGTGACCCAAAAAGAAAAAAAAAATCTTTCCTTATTCTTCTCTGATGGAATAGAAGGGCGTTTCTTTTTTTATATATGATATTTTGCATGGGCTGGAGCAATAGCACAGCAGGTAGGTCGTTTGCCTTGCACTCGGCCGACCCAGGTTCGATTCATCTGCCCCTCTCGGAGAGCCCAGCAAGCTACAGAGAGTATCTCACCAACAGGGCAGAGCCTGACAAGCTACCTGTGGTTGTTTGATATGCAAAAAATAAACAGAAAAAAAAACAACCAGTAACAATTCTCACCATGGAGACATTACTGGTGCCCGCTTAAGCAAAGGGATGAGCAACAGGATGACAGGGACAGTGATACTTTGCCTAATTAAAGAACCGTGGTTTCATCGCTAGTCATCAGGGAGATGCAATCAAAACAACAATGAGATATCATCTCACACCACAGAGACTGGCACACATTCAAAAGAGCAAAAGCAACCAGTGCTGGCATGGATGTAGGGGGAAAAGGGACGTTCTTTCCCTGTTGGTGGGAATGCTGACTGGTCCAGCCTTTCTGGAAAACAATATGGCAATCCTTAAAAAACTAGAAATTGAGCTTCATATGATTCCACAATACCACTTCTGGGAATATATCCCGAGGATGCAAAAAAGCACAGTAGAAATTACATCTGTACCTGTATGTTCATTGCAGCACTGTTCACAATAGCCAAAATCTGGAGACAACCCAAGTGCCCTAGAACAGATGACTGGTTAAAGAAACTTTGGTACATCTACACAATGGAATACTATGCAGCTGTTCGTAGCAATGACGTCATGAAATTTGCTTATGAATGGATAGACATAGAGAGTATCATGCTAAGTGAAATGAGTCAGAAAGGGAGGGACTGCACTCATTTGTGGAGTATAGAGTAACATCACATGAGGCTGACACCCAAGGACAGTAGAGACGAAGGCCAGGAGAATTGCTCCATTGCTGAAAGCTTGCTTCATGAGTGGAGGGGAGAAGGCAGTTGAAATAGAGAAGGAATTACTAAGAAAATGATGGCTGGAGGAATCAGTCAGGATGGGAGACATAGCCAAAAGTAGATAACAGACCAAACATGATGACCTATCATTGTCTGTATTGCAAGCCATAATGCCCAAAAGTAGAAAGAGAGTATGGGGAATATTATCTGCCATGGAGGCAGGGGGAGGGTGAGAAAGGGGGAGAGTATACCGGGGATATTGGTGGTGGGGAATGTGCACTGGTGGAGGGATGGGTGTTTGATCATTTGATTGTAACCCAGACATGAAAGCTTGTAACTATCTCACAGTGATTCAATAAAATTTATTTTAAAAAAAACTGGGGAGGCTGGAGTGATAGCATAGCGGTTAGGGCGTTTGCCTTGCACGCGGCCAACCCGGGTTCGAATCCCAGCATCCCATATGGTCCCCCGAGCACCGCCAGGAATAATTCCTGAGTGCATGAGCCAGGAGTGACCCCTGTGCATTGCCAGGTGTGACCCAAAAAGCAAAAAAAAAAAAAAAAACTGGTTTGCAAAGTTATTGATAGTTGAGTTTTAGGCATATAATATTTCAACATTAATCCCACCTCCAATGTCAACTTGCCTTCACCAGTGTTCCCATACTAGTGACTAAAGTGTGTTACAAAACAAATTTATTTCTAAATAAATTTTTAAAATAAATTTATGATGGTGAATTTTACTAAATTGACTTCTTACCCAGTATGATCAAGAGAAATATTGCTACTACTATTCAGTCATTTGAAAATTGTTTAAAACCAAAGCATATTTGATTTTATACAACTCCAAAATTATGGTATTATTATCATGTAGTATTAGTATAACCACACACTTAGTGATTTAAACAATGAAAACTAATTTTCTTCCAGTTTTAGAGGCTAAAAATCAAAAATATATACTGTAGGTGAAAAACACAAGAAGTCAGCAGGGCTAAGTTCCCTCTGGGAGTCTTGGAGAGAATCTGTTTCTTTGCCTTCTCCAGCTCCCAGAGGCTGGCTGTAGCCCTGGTCTCAGTTCCTTGTTCTTCCATCTTCAAAGTCAACAACCTTGGACTTAGACCTTCTCATACTTCCTTCTCTCTGTTTCTCTCTTCACTGTCTTTTTCAATTTTGAGGACCCTTTTGAATACATGGGGCCCACTGAAATAAATCTACACAAATTCCTTATTTTAAGATCAGCTGATAGGCTGCCTAATTCCAGTTTATCATGTTAAGTTACATATTTGAGGATTAGGACATGGACATCTTTGAGGGTTCATTATTCTTCCTACCATATATGTCTCTCCTATTTATTCATTAGTAACTGGTTTGATAGACCTCAGAGATAGAACCATTGCTATCAAGCTAGTTATTGAAAAGTGAATAGTTTCAGTGGCTCAGAAAGAATTTCCTCAATTTAAAATGAATAACCTGTTTAGTTGACCTTGAGAAAAATTAAGTAGCGATATTAAACTAAATTATACAAATTGTAGCAATTTTACAACCAAATACAATTTTATAAAATTTTGTACTAAAAATTGTCAATATTGCCAAAAAGAAGCAAAAAGCTAGCATTTTTAATATTTACTCTGATACAAACATTTTACAGGTATTATTGCTCTTAATCTATAAGCATTTCTCTAATATTTACCTTGTATTAATTAGGAAGCTAAAACTGAAAGGCTTCAAGTAACTTCTAAAAAGGCACCATACTGAGAAGGCCCAAAGTCTTTGTACTGTATTCCACCCTGAATTCTGTGAAATGCTAGTTGTACCCACCAACCAAGAAACAATTTTTAAGTAATGATTAGGATATAAACATTCAAAGTATTATAGATAAGCAAATCTAGTAACAAGCATAACTTCTGCCTTCAAAGAATTTCCAATCTACTCGTAGATATAAGGATAAATATATCCGTCAATGTAAAGATACATATAACTAGGGAAGTAGTATATTGCTATGGTATTAGCATAGATTTGGACTACTTTATTTATCGTTATTATGAAACTCATGGCTGGAACTTATTGGCAAATATTACATTCTTAAAGCAGCATTATATAAATATTTCTACTACATATAAATATAAAATTTAATATAATCACCTCGGGTGATATAATGTTTTTTCTATATACAGGTATATCGGCCAAACTAAAATTATATATTTTCCCTTTTCCATTTTCATTATTATAATTGACACAAGACTTTGTACAATTTAAGAAACCATGCCCTTCAGTTACTTAATATTTTATTATATGTGAGTCCGGATTTCCTTTCTGGCCTCATAGGGTTGCTAGAGAGATTAACCACACAGGAAATCACTTACCAGGATCTAGCATATAGCAAGCCGTCAGTAAGTGGTAGCTGCTATTATTGTAATAAAGTTCAACAATACAGAGGCCAAGTTAATGATTTCCTAGTCAGGGATTTAGTAGTACAGTGGAATAAAAGCTAATTGTCAAGTAAGTGATTTCATTGTAAACTTTAAGGTATGTGCTGGATTTCTTATATCTTGGAGTAGACAGTGAGAGTAAGATGTAGGTATAGTAGTTAAGTATGATTGGTGTCAAATTCTATTTCTATACTGAGAAAAAGAATGCAGGGGGGAAATACCTGGTGTCATATTTTGTTTATTAATTTGTCAGTACCTCAACTTACCTATTTATAAAATGGAAATAAATATTACACCTACAACATGATAATACTGTACGGGGCTGATGAGAGAAATAAATGATTATACAAAATGCTTAGTTTCCAACATACTATTGGAAACATTTACATGCCTATAAATGGTTCTTAGGGAGCTGGGGGCTTTTGCGGAGGAACCATACCCAGCAGTACTCAGGGCTTATTCCTGGTTCTGCACTCAGCAATCAGTCCTGGTGGGCTCAGAGAACCATATTGGGTGCCAGGAATCAAACCCAGGTTGGTTGGCCACTTGCAAAGCAAGTGTTCTACCCATTGTATTAATGCTCTGATCCCTGCCAATTAATGTTTTTAGTAGCAAGGATACACCTTGTCTAATAGCTTCATGATTCATTGCTGTTAGCTATAGAGTAATCTCCGTTTCCAACATCCGTATAGATGGTTGGCACTGAGAAACGTCAGCTGTAAAAGAGACACTTAGTAAGGCAATACCAATGCTTTCAGTGTACCTAGCAATATATTGTACATGTACAAAATGGCAGCCACTCTCGATTTCTGAGACCTTCTTGTCTAGGGAAACAAACAAAACTAAGCTGAATGAGACAGAGATCAATTAAGTGCTAGCATAATGGTAACTGACTGAACTGCAAGTGCGGTAGGAGTTTGAAGAGAAAATATATTGATCATAACACCTTACTAGAGAGATTATAAGGCCTTGAACTGTACCAGAAATAGGTGAGGTTTTATTGACTCTTGGAAATATATGGAAGAGCCCCAGTCATAGCATCTCAAGCATTTTGTTCTAACCTTTCTCTTCAACTTGTCAATAAGCAGCAGCAAAGAAAGAGAAAAGCAAATGAGGAGTCCACAAATGCCGTAAGCCCACAGGATCCTAAATAAATGTTTGTTCTAGGATTTACAGGATCATGGATAGAATTTAGGATTTCCAGGAGCTTGAATTTTCACAAATCACTAATTTCCTGCTGAAGTTTGCCCTTTTTAAAATTATGAATATAGGAAACAAGCATTAGCAGCACCTATGACTTCATCATCCATAGAAATCACATTTTATTCACACAAGAGAACCACATAGGTATCACTAAATTTTATTTCTATTTATCTCCTTAACTCACTACTTCTCTTATCATTTGGTAGTTGAAAAATAACTAAAAGCATAATATCATATAAAAGAGTTTTTATTGTTTGATAATGCTTTAATATAACTTTTTTCCTTGGTGATGCATATATTTTATTTTATGCACTTACAAACATTACTTTGAAAAGATTACCACATTACCAAAGATACTGGAATAGTGCCTTGATGTATGGACCTGGAATGTTAGCTATTTTGAATAATTGAATAAAAAACTTGCTTTGAGCTTATAGTCAATTAAAATTCTATTTTTTTTAATGTTAGTTTAGGACTTGAATAACTTGAATAACTGAAGTCTGTAGTAAATGCAATCAATATAAAGGAAGTAACCTCCACTTAAGGCCCATGCAACTGGTAATGCAAAAGTCCTGTGATTGGAGGAACTAAGACGTTTTCAGAAACTTTAGGACGGTCACTATTGACTGAAGTCAGATTAACAGAGAGAAGACTGCTTTTACAAGAGCAGCAGTAGACTTTTTCCATGTACTGTGCTTATTTCTTAAACTACAAGGACAGGAAATGTTCTAATCTAGAGAATTTATGATTAGAAAAACATTGTTCCTGGGCTGGAGCAATAAGGGTAGGGCGTTTGCCTTGCACACAGCCGACCTGGGTTCGATTCCTCCATCCCTCTTAGAGAGCCTGGCATGCTGCTGAGAGTATCCCGCCCACATGGCAGAGCCTGGCAAACTACTGTGGTGTATTCAGTATGCCAAAAACAATAACAAGTCTCACAATGGGGACATTACTGGTGCCCACTTGAGCAAATCAATGAGCAACGGGATGACAGTGATGACAGTGACAATTTAGGACTTATTTATTTCTTGAAATAAAAAACTAGCATTGGGGCCGGAGCGATAGCACAGCGGGTAGGGCGTTTGCCTTGCACGCGGCCAACCCGGGTTCGATCCCCGGCATCCCATATGGTCCCCCAAGCACTGCCAGGAGTAATTCCTGAGTGCAAAGCCAGGAGTAACCCCTGAGCATCGCTGGGTGTGACCCAAAAAGCAAAAAAAAAAAAAAAAAAACTAGCATTGTTATGAAGCTCATGGCTGGAATTTATTGGCAAATATTACATTCTTTTTTTTTGGGGGGGGGTCACACCTGGCAATGCACAGGGGTTACTCCTGGCTTTGCACTCAAGAGTTACTCCTGGCAGTGCTCAGGGGACCATATGGGATGCTGGGAATCGAACCCGAGTCGGCCACGTGCAAGGCAAATGCCCTACTCGCTGTGCTATTGCTCCAGCCCCAGCAAATATTACATTCTAGAATCAGCATTGTATAACTGTTTCTACCTACATATAAATATAAAATTTAATATTAATCACCTTAGGTGATATCTTATAATATATTTTCTATGATCAGCCAAACTAAAATTATATATTTTTCTTTTTCCATTTTCATTGTTACAATTTTCATTGTACAGTTTAAGGTCTATAGTATGATTATTAACATTTTTATGTTTTATGAAATATCACATCCCAATTTTAATTGCCATCTATAACCTCACAGTTACATTTTTCTGTTTCTAGAACTTTTAAGACCTACGTTTGTAATAACTTTTAAATATATAGTACAGTATCATTAACTGTAGTTATCATGCTATACATTATGTTTGCCGAATTTGTCTTCTAACTTGAAGTTTGTACTTTTTTACCACCTTTACCTTGTCTACCAACACCTCTATCATACCCTCTATTGTCAATATACAATATTTCCTTTTCTATTTTACTTCATATCACATAACATCTTCAAGGTACATCTGTGTTGACTTAAATAGCAGGGTTTTTTTTCTGTTTTATGGCTAAATAATATTTTTGTATTTGTGAATAATATACATACATAAGCTGTATTATCTTTATTCATTAGGCAGGACACCTACGTTGTTTCCATGTATTGTAAATAATACTTCGGTGGACTTTGGGTAAAGTTATCTCTACAAAATAGTGAGTTCATTTCTTGAGATATATATGCAGAAGGGATTTGTTGGATTAAAAGCGGTGGAGTTGTAAATCATAGACTAATTCTATTTTGAAGTTTTGGAGAG
The DNA here is from genome assembly GCF_027595985.1 of Sorex araneus. Taxonomy (NCBI): domain Eukaryota; kingdom Metazoa; phylum Chordata; class Mammalia; order Eulipotyphla; family Soricidae; genus Sorex; species Sorex araneus. Next base: position 133,470,783 of record NC_073307.1, read on the forward strand.
TCTTCCATTCTGTTTCTATCATGCTGCATCCCATTAAGAGTTCTTTTTAATCCATCTCCTTGCTAGCACTTATATTTTTATCTTTTCTTATAACAGCTATTCTATTAATGGTGAAATGATATCTTATTTTGATTTCCATTTCCACAATTAGTGGTACTGAGTAGTCCTTTATCTACCTACCTGTTGGTTGTATCTATGGGTGCGGTGGGGGCAGGGAATCTGTTTAGATCTTCCACCCATTTTAAAAATCGTATTGTTTGTCTTTTTACCATTGAGTTGTATGAATTCTTTATTTGGAATGGGGTGGGGGAAAGGCAGAAGGAGTTTTCTGGTCACACCCAGTCTGCTCAGGGGCTGTTATTGGCTTTGTGGTTAGGGATTATTCTTGGTGGTGCTCTGGCAGCCATATGTAGTACAGTGGATCCAATCAGGGTTGGCTGAATGTAAGGCAAGCACCTTAACACTTATATAATCTCTCTGGCCCCAATATTGCTTTCTTAATTTCTTTTTCTGGTAGTTTATATAGTGTATAGAAATGCAGCATATTTTTAAATACTATTTCATTATGCAGAACTATATTCTCTCTGTATCCAGTCATTAGAAGTTTTATCATGAATGAATTTTGAACTATATCAAATGCTATTATTAATGTATTATGATAATCATATGATATTTTTACCTTCATTTGCTAGATATATAGTATCTGTAGGACTTTCTGCAGTCTAGGTCCACAACTGAAAAGATTTGATGGCTGGCAATAAATAGCAACATCTTTAATCACAAGTCTAGTGGTGCTTGCCGGGCTCTTAGTGAAGTCCCTGTGTGCGGCCTTTCCATGTGTCCAGCCCCCTCACAGCAGAGCAGCCTCGTCCAACGGTGTGGCTGAATTGCTCAGACAGCAACTTGGGACTCCAGTAGCAATTCTAGGCTCTTATGACCTGCACTGATGCATCACATATGCCATGTTTGATTGATAGAACCCAGATTCAAAAGAAGAATGAGCCCTACCACTTATAGATCTTCACTGTGTTCTTTTAATCTTTTCTTTTCGGGTTTGGGGCTACACCCAGTGGCCCTCAGAGGTTACTCTGGCTCCATGCTCAAGGATCACTCCTGGTGGGGCTCAGAGAACCATAATGTATACCGGGGATCAAACCTGATTGGCCACATGCAAGATAAGCGCCTCTACCCATGTACAATTGCTACGACCCAACTGCCATATGTTCGTGACAGTTCAGCCATCTAAGATCCCCAGCACTCCATGCCATTTCCAGCCCAAGTGAGTCAGGCCTCTGCTAGCTCTGCAACTACAGGGTGACACATGGAGAGTGCCGTGTGAGACCCCCACAACTAAATGTGAGACGCCCACAACTAAGTGTGTGTACAAAGCATCACATGCCCCCAGCCCCCAGCCCTGCATCCCATCAACAGAGGGAAGAAAAGGAGGAGACAAAAACAAACTTGCCACTCGATCAGGGTCATGTTGAACAAAACCATATGGAGTGGGTGATGTGGAGCAGTTTTCTCTGGGAAATATAATTTGTTCATTGGCAGCTACAATTAGACACAGAACAGTGGTAGCTTAAAGTATTTGAATCCATGATTTGCACTTATGTCATTATCGTGGAATGATTATAGATGAGCCTGTGATCCTTTCCAGTTTTAAATTTTGATATGTTTCAAAACTGTAACTGTAGTATATTTATCATCAGATATCAAAGCCACAACCTGGGTCAGCCATGTACAAGACTAGTGCCTTATCTGTTGTACTATGGTTCTAGCCCCTCAGCAAAAGTTTTAATGTATAAGAGAACTCTAAGAGCTGGGGGTGTAACTCTATGGTCAAGCATATGTCTTCCATGTCTGAAGCTGTGGGTTCAAGCCCCAGCACCACAGACAAAATTCTAAAGGCATCCTAAGAAGTAAATTTCTTATTCAGGACTGAAACGATAGCACAACAGGTAGGGCGTTTGCCTTGCATGCGGTCGACCCGGGTTCGATTCCTTCAATTCCTCCATCCCTCTCAAAGCGCCTGGCAAGCTATTGAGAGTATCTGTGGCATATTCGATATGCCAAAAACAGTAATAACAAGTCTCACAATAGAGACATTACTGGTGCTCACTAGAGCAAATCAGTGAACAACGGGAATACAGTGACAGTGATCTTTATTGAGGTCCTCTGACTCACAGTACTGTGAATGAGGTTTCATACTTACCTCATTCAAACACCACCCCTCCCACCAGAATGCCTATTTCCCTCAAGTTTCCAAAGGCCCCTCCATTTCAAACTCCCTCTCCCCTGCAAACTCAGTTCTGGACAACAATTCTGAAGTTCTGTCCCCTCTGTCCTTTTGTTGCTACCTCACTGTTTCTTTAAATCTCATAAGTAAATTTTATAGTATGTCATATATCTCTGAGTAAACCTTCATTGGCAGGAGGTGTGCGTACGTGCGTGCGTGTGTATGTGTGTGTGTGTGTGTGTGTGTGTGTATGTGTGTGTGTGTTTCTCCACATAAAGGCCCTGGCACATGGTAGGACTTCTTACAGATATTTAATCAAGTTCAACTACTACAGTAGTGAACAAAGTTACAGAAACAGAGGTTGAGGTAGTTTGCTGGTGAAGCGTCCTCCTTTGCAGGTATGAGTTCTTGAATTCAATCTTAGGCATAGTCCCCAGGTCAAGTGCAGACCCAGCAGCATTGCATTTATGATCACTGACATTTCAACCCTAAAAAGTTAATGCCACATTCCAAGAGCACAAACAGCAATTTGAAAAGATGTGCTCATTCCTATGTTCATTGCAGCACAGTTTATGGTAGCTGTGGTCTATAAACAATCCTAGTGCCCCACCACAAATGAGTAAGTAAAGACTGTGCTATATGTATACGATGAAACACTGCTCAGCTGTGAGAAATGAGATCCTGCATTATGCCACAACAGAGATAGAACTACAGGGTGTCACTTTAAGTGAAACAACTCAGAATGAGAAAAATAATATCTGATCTATAAAGAAATAATCCAAGGGAGTAGATGGTGTGCAGTGAAAATATAGCCTTAAACTCTCAACAGAACTGAGGTTACTAAAGAGAGGGAAGAGGTGAGGTGGGAAGGGGGTGGACCAGAAGGAACCTAGGAACTGTGTTGGAGGAATATTGGCACCTTGGCAATGGATGAAGGGCAGTAATATTGTATGCCTAGAGCATGATAAATCTTGACACCATTATAACCCATGTCTTCAGTCATAAAAAATAATTTGATAAAACAGATGTCTAAGATTAAAATAAAATTTAAGTCAAATCAAATTCTTTTAAAAGTGCAATCTCAGATGTACCACAACCATGTATGTGCAGTCCTGATCATTGCAAGAATAGGAAGGGAAGGAGAGAAGAATATCGTTGAGATTCAGAAGAACACCACTACACAATCACCAGATTTTGCTTTTTCAAGTACTTTCTTCAGTAAGGATTATAACGGTTGGTCAGTGTGATGAAGAGATAGTACAGGGGTGAAGGCACTTTAACCTTGCTGACAAATGACCTTGGTTTGATTGCCTTTACCCTCTTGCTCTAAGCACTGCTGGAAACAGCCCCCAAGCACCCACATACCAGTATGGCACTATACAAAAGCAAAGGCAAAGCTGTTAGCAGGCCAGAGAGATCATCCAGGGGTTAAGGCGCATGCCTTGCTTACAACCAACTCAGTTCCTATCACTAGCACCACATGGTCTCCCCAGTACTGCCATGTGTGGGCTCATCTTATCTTATGGGGATTATTAAGTAATCCCCATCTTACAGGTGAAGCAAGCAGTACCATATCCTCAAGCCTGTTGGCCAAGGGTTTCCAGAGGGGCCTCAGGTCCCCTGAGCACCACTTGAAAGATACCCACACACACACAAAAAAAAAGAAAATTCTGAGATAGTTTTGCTGAAATAAACTGAATCATATTAACTAGATCTTCACCATTTTAGTATAGGAAGCAGGAAAGTTAGACACAGAACCTCACCACAATCCTCTTACCCCTGTCAGATACCTTCTGAGACAATAATTATCCATAACACTATTTTGCCACTGGAAAAAACTTAAGACTTTAAGCTTCTTTTGCAAGCAGAATGATCTGTTTCAAATGTCATTTGCTCTGCTAAAATCTTTTACCTCCTTCTTCTCTATAGGCAATTACATTTTTTCCATTCCTTCAACTTCATCAGTATATTCTCTGTTTACATTATTCATGGAATATTGAAAGATCACTACTGTCTACCCTATCCCAAGAATGGTTTGACATTTTTTCAAATTGTTTTGTTTGAATTATACTGAAGTGGAAACCCATTGATGCAGACCTATGGCCTATGTTCCCATCCTCTTGTACACTAGTCTAAGCCAGAGAGAGAGAGAGAGAGAGAGAGAGAGGGAAGGAGTGAAAGAGTGTGGTTGGTAAGGAGTAGTAAAACTCCAGAATTCTTTCCTCCAAACCCTGTGGTAAAGTTTGGTTTCACTGAAACATTTATACCTTAACTGAAACACAATGAAATAGTATTCAGCCATAAGAAAAGATAAAATTATGAAATTTTCTGCTACATGAAGGGACCTGGAGAGTATTATGCTGAATGAAGTTAGTCAGAGGGAGAGAAACCAACATATAATGATCTGTCTCATATGCAGGATATAAAGAAATATAATGGAATAACAAATACCCAAAGACAATGGAAACAAAGAACATGAAAACTGGTCTTCAGTAGGAACGTGCCACTTGAGGGGACTGGAGGATATGGGAGATAAGATAGGGAGTGGGCAACATTTATTGCAAAAACATATTTTTAAGAAACATGCCTCTCGTGTAAGCAAACTTATGGGACAGAGGAGAGGGAATATTGGTAGAAGGAGGTGGGGACTGGTAAAGGGATTGGTATGGGAACATTTTATGCCTGAAACCCAATCATGAGTAACATTGTAATTTCACAGAGACTACTTTTTTTTTTTTTGCTTTTTGGGTCACACCCAGCACTGCACAGGGGTTACTCCTGGCTCATGCACTCAGGAATTAACTCCTGGTGGTGCTCAGGGGACCATATGGGATGCTGGGAATCGAACCCAGGTCGGCCGCATGCAAGGCAAACGCCCTACCCGCTGTGCTATCGCTCCAGTCCCGGGACTATGTTTTTTTAAAGCCACTTTTATATCTTACCCAAGAATAGTACTCTCAGACCAATTGAGGTTGTTCAGCAAGTCCCATGAATGACTTTAAGTGTCCACCAATGATGGTACTGTGACTTACCCAGCAAAACCCTGCATTGAAGCTGCATAGCCAAGGAAGAGAAATTGGAGTGGATATCAGTGCATGAGCAGATTTGCACTGCAAGATAAAGCAAAAAGAAGATAAATGCCAAGTACCAGATGGAGTGAAATCATGTTCCCCTGGCTCTCTTGCCCAGCCTGAGAAGCCAGGCCAGGGGAGTGTGTGATTGTGGTACGGGAATGGGGGCTTTCGCTCAGTGTGGAAGCTGTCCCATCAGTCACCCCTTCTAGTCAATATGCTCTATATTCCCTAGTCTGTTTAGTCTTGGACTCTTATCTGAAACATGGCAGCTTCAGAAGCTGACTCATAATTCGTTCTGCAGAGGACTCTCACCTCTGAATACCTATTCAGGCATTGTTTGCCTCTCTTGTCATTTGCGTGGTTGAACGCTACCCTCAGAGAGATGTGCTTCTGAAGTCCATGACTTGCCTTCCACATTCACACGGAAGCTCTGAAGTCTCTGTTGCAAGATTTTGACATGTCAACGTGTATAAATCTCCTCTGATGCCAGAATGCCTTCCCAGGAAGGTCCCTTTGATCTTGGTGTGCAAGGTTTTCCTTGTGGCTATTAACCTGTTGCCGTTAAAAGAAACAGAAAATTCTAAGATTATCATCTGTGACATAGATTATAGGCACAAATGTAGTTAGTATTGTCCCATAACAATGCTTTTGGTTTATTAGAACTTTTAACTCTATTGGCTTTTCTATTTTAAATCTGTTTTCTAAAACTGCATTCAATTCCTGATTTTCCTTTCAACCTGTGATGATGCCTTCCGACTGCTCTGCTGGAATCTGGATTTGCCTTCTTTCATTCAGCATCCTTTTGAACCAGTGGCAAGTCTTGTTGTGGGGAATATTGGGGGTAGCAGTTTCTAATTTGGCAGCACCCTAGGGACATTAATCAATCAGAAAATATAAAGAGACAGATCATTTCTCAGATGGAATGGTTCAATTGAGACTACTACTGAAATGAAAACACCAAAACGCTCGCTCACAAAAATAAGAACACACTTACACGGCAGATGATCTGTGGTGCTCTTGGTGTTATTTTTAGGTGCTTTTTTGTCAGGCGTGAGCTTCCATCTTTATAATTTTCATAATTGGCAATAATTTATTAGCTGTTCTAATGCTGAGTTCACCTTTACTATTCTTACCCTGAGTGGTCCATTGCCCTCTCCTTTGTCCTCCTCCCTTCGTCTTTGCCCATCCCAGCCTGATACCTACCATCCCCAGCAGCTTCCACAATGTGTTGTTCTGGGGAAATATTATTGGTTTCCATTTTGGGTGGAGTTTTCTAATTTGGCTATAATTTATGTCATTGCTATGAAATACATAGAATTTCAGACATTTAAACAATTAAAATTAAAAACACACTTATCCAGGTTAACCCTCAGAAATAAGACTTTCCCCCAGAGACCTTCCGAACTATTCTTTCGTTTTTTTGTTATTGTTTGATTTCCATGTATATTCTTTTATCTGAAGACTTGAGAATTCACGAAGGAGGGAGTATTTGATTTCTGCTGTGCAAATTGAATGATCATCAAAGAGAATGATCATCAGGCAATTGCTTAACTAGTATGAGTTTTTAAAAGAATCAGTCATTCTTTTTAATTCAGTTATGATATTTATAATTACAGTTCCCTATCTTTGTATGCTTTAAGTGTGTGACTTCTGTGACCTCTTAGTGATAGTGCGGAGTGAGGGGCCTCTTTACAAAACCCTCTGGGTTGAGGAGGGAGAGAGCACGGGTGGTGAAGCACGTGCCTCGTCTGTGACTAGATTGACCCGACTCCATGGCACTGCAGAGCCCTCTGAGCACCTCTGGGTGCAGCCCTGCTGTATCCTGAGCACTGGTGAGCTGAGCTCCGCACAACCAAGCTGGAACACCAAGCCGTCAGGCTAACCCCAGGCATCACTGGAAGTGACCCCAAGCCCCCCCAAGCTCTACTCCCTTTTTTAAATGGAAAAGCGGGGGGGGGGGAAACTTTTGTGGAAAAAGTAACCTTGCAAGTTTACATAATTTGTAAACTTTTCAGGGAAAACAGTTTCAGGGAAAATGAAAAACGTGTGTCCCTTTTATCAAAAGTTCCATCAAAGGTATTAATAAGAAGCCTTTTCCTTTCGTTTGTGGTCTCTCTCATATCTGGTGCTTTTTATCACTCATTTAGGAACATTGAGTCTCTGCCCCCATGGCCGAGCTGACAGTTTGGTCCCCCAGCATCCCATCCCCTGTCAAGGTTCCCCTCCTGCCAGCCCCCAGACTGATGCACTGTGCCAGGGGAAGTCAAACTAGGCACATCCGCTTCCCACAGCCCCAGTCCAAATGGACAGGCACCAGAATCTATACACTGGCATGGAACAGGGGCCCAAATCAGTGAGCAAGCAGCTTGCTCTGCAAATGCTCTGATATTCTCCCAACCCTGGCACGGTAAGTGCCTCCAGAGGCTGAGGGGTACATGCCAGTCCTCACCTTTCCCACTCCCACACCCGAGCTCTGCACAGAGGCAGAGAACAGCAACATTCACTGTGCTAGGAGGAAGGTCAGAGGACAGACCAGTAGGTGCTAAAGCAGCCAGGGGTGATAGCCAGGCAGAGGAGAAATCATCCTGGGAGGCTAAGAAGAAGGAACTGCCCAGTAATGCAGGCCAAACCCTCTGCGCTCTACACATGCCCCACTGAACTGTCATACAGAACACAAATCCATTGATAGTTATGAAGAATTTCAAGGTGGTGGTCACAGAGCATCCAAGCTCCACTCCTAAAAAAATAATAATAATAATTAATTAGAATTACTCCTGGCAGTGCTCAAGGGACCATATGGGATGCTGGGATTCAAACCTGGGTCAGCTGCATGCAAACGCCCTACCCACTGTGCTATCACTCCAGCCCCAATAAATAATTTTTTTTAAAAAAAAAAAGCTCCACTCCTGTATGGCACCCAGAAACCTGCCTGCTGACTCAACCCAAGCTGCCCAGATAATAATAACATCTTTTTGCCAGACGCACTCATAAAAATTGGTATTGCATATCCTCAGAAGGAGTTTTGACTGTTAATCCCATTTTTCAGTTGAAGTGACTCGTGCCCACGATCATGCTAGCGCAAAGGACGCTCATAGCAGTCGCACTGAAACCCACACAATTGTTTGACTCCCATGGGTCCTCAGTGGTGAACTGAAAGTGGAGTGAATCACCTGTACAGCCACTGACAAGGCAAATCACACTTAGAAACACTGTGCAATGTTGGAGGTCTGGTCTTAACGCAAATTTCTAGGCGATGATTCTGATTGAGCGCAAATACCTCTGATGTTACCTTGACCTGGTTTGAATACCAAAAGCAGCTAGCAAATAAGTAAGTTTCTCTGTGAAATAATGGCAGTGAGATTAAATGGAAAGCAAAGGGCACTTTTAAAATACTTCTAGCACTGAGATCTTTTAAATATTCTGTAGCTATTTGCTCTAACCCACAGCTCCTCTTTTTCCTGCCCAAGTTTATATGGCTAATTAACGTAAGAGCTGAACTTCTGTCCTTTTTGTCCTAGACATGGAAATGGAAAAGAAGTTACCTAACACCTTTATTATATTCTTGGTACACATGTAGACTCCTCCTTGAGAAGGCTGGACTGTGGGGCTGCGAGAAAGTAGATATCCTCTAGTATCTACCCACTGGTGACTATCTTTCCTCTCTCCTTTATTATAGGTTCTTTCATATTGTTTATGATTTGTTCATGTTACTTTATGGGATCTTTCCATTCCTTTTCAAATGCAGTCTAGTGTGTAGCCCAGTCTATGATTATCTTACAGTTTCCAGTCTCCTGCAAATTATCATCCAAACTACTTCCAGTTTTTGCCTATTATAAGTAAAATTGCCTTGAGCAACAATATGAAAAAAATTTTAAAGGTTATTTCTTATTTCTCTGTAAAAAACACTATGTTAACAGCAACTATTTAGTTTTAATCATTTCATCATTACTGATATTACGAAGTCACTGTTTTGCCATTATAAAATATTAAGTAATAGAGGAATTACTGGATGAACTTAGGAAACTACTTATTCATAGTGGGAGAATGCATAAATGACATGCAGTGTGATTCCTTAATACTTTCGTGAACAAAACATCTTAATAATTCCCATGAACGTGAACTGTGGAATTGTAAATAAACAGGCCAGACACCATGACTTACTCCTTCATTGACTTTCTTTAACTCCAGAGTACCAGAATATGTGTCACTATAGAAAAGGAAAGGAGGGGCTGGAGCGATAGCACAGTGGGTAAGGCGTTTGCCTTGCACGCGACCAACCCGGGTTCGATCCCTAGCATCATGGTCCCCTGAGCACCGCCAGGAGTAATTCCTGAGTGCAGAGCCAGGAGTAACCCCTGTGCAGAGCCAGGTGTGACCCAAAAAGGAAAAAAAACAAAGAATAAGCACCAAAACCAACCTGGTTATTTTAGCAACTTATTGACAAATATCAACTCAAGAGGTATATACATTAAAAAAATTTATTGACTCATTTTAAACTAATTTTGTTGGGCCAGGAAGATAGTATGGCAGGTAAAGCCTTGCACACAGTTAACCCAGGTTATCATCCAAAAATGGCTCGCTGAGCCCTGCTGGGAGTGAGCCCTAAACACAAAGCCAGAATTAAACCCAAAGCAGAGTCAAGTGTGGTCAAAAAAATTTAATTAATTATATTTGTCATATATTTTCCTATCTCTTAAATATATCTTTGTCCTATTAAGTAATTTTGGGGTTGTTTTTAATTAAAATTTAGTATGGTTTAAAACATTACTCCAGAAGCAATTCAAACTTTGATCTGCCCAGACTTGAACTCTCTTAAACTAGAATCCTCACCATTTGAGAGGTTGAAGGGATCAGAAAGCAATCCCTTCTTTCCAGTGCTCTGGGGCTGGGGACATAGTGCAGGGGTAAGGCACTAGGTTTGAAAATTCTGGTTCTCCCTCCTTGTTACAAGGTTTAGCTCATGGACTTTATTGAGCCGGAGTTCCTGAGAGGTAATTGAGTACAGGGTTGGTCTGTCTGTGGGGAGTATGGGAAAGAGGTTGATGTGGCCCTGTTTGGGGGCCTCTCTGTGCTCAGCAGTAATCCCTGTCAGGACTTGGAAATCCATATACAGTGCCAGAAATTTGAATTGAGGTCAGCTGCAGGCAAAGCACGTGCCTTCCCCCTGCACTGTCTCCCCAGCCCCAGAACATGGGTTTCATTACACCACTGACCACACTCTGAGTTCTCCATGGGTTCTCACTCCCTCTGAGCAGGCATCCAAATATGGGCCCTCCTGCAAAGCTAGACAGATGACTTGTTCAGAAACCCTGTGGCGTGCCCACACCTTGTGGTTTTCCCATGTCAGCAGTTGTGCCACCTCCTTCCTGGCCCACAGGAGAATGCCTCCCCAATGTTTTTGCAGGCCATCCTCTGGGGTAAAGTCCCAGCAAGCTGGCTCAGCCACTGCTGCGTAGCCCACAGGAGTTTGCCACATCGGACCAGCCACCTGGTGATGCAGGCTCTTCTCCCTCTACTCCTTGTCTCTACCTTGCCATTCCTCTCCAGCTCTCTTTACCCTGCCCAGAGGTCTGTAGCCAAAACTGTTGTTCTGGGAGAATAAAATGTCCGTGTTTATCTTTTAGGAATAGCCTCTCTGTGAGTTATCTTTTGGTTTGGGTGGAGAGGCACGTTTTGCAGTGCTGGGGGACCCACACAGAGCTGCGAATCAAACCCAGAGCTCCCAGATGCAAAGTGTATGCTCCTGACTTTGGAACACCTGCCCAGCCCCTGAGTTCCTCAATGGAGCTGTAGCTCAGCACCTCTGAAGTTAGCTTTATTGAACTGCTCCCCCGCCCCACAGTTTTATGCTTCCCCCAGAAACCAGGGACCCCTAACTCTTGCCTTCTTTCCCCAAACGTCTTCTATAGTGGTGAGGTGATGCTGTGGAATGGTTTGAGGTTTGGAAGGCATCTGGCTCTGTCTGCTGCTGCCTCTCCTTCAGACCCCACTGTCCCTGTTATTCTGTAGGAAGGATCCCATATGACGAGCAATAGTAAAATTGCCACTCCCAGACTGTCCAATGCTGAGAGGACTAGTTCTTTATTTGGGGGAGGGAGTTGTTTATTTTTGTTTTTTATTGAGATTACTTGGTTTGCAATACTATTAATAGTGGTTTCTCAGGCACGTAATTCCAACACCACACCCATCACCGGTATACCCCCTTTCTCTCCCCATGACCCCAACAGCACTTCCTCCCAACTCCTTCCCCCAGCTCAGTTGTATAGATCAGTTCTCCCATTATGTTGCCTTTGGACCTATGCTGCTGCCTTGCTGTGTGTCATTTAATCCCACTTATGAAATCATGAGTTCATTCTGCATTTATCACTTTCCTTCTGACTGACTATTAAGACAAGGATTATTTTTTAAGGCAGAGGCAAGTCCTTGACCCACAGTAAAAATAAAATAGATATTCGCTTTCTTGCCCTTTAAAAAAAAAAAATAAAATAAGGGGCTGGAGTGATAACATAGCGGGTAGGGCGTTTGCCTTGCACGTGGCCGACCCGGGTTCAAATCCCAGCATCCCATATGGTCCCCTGAGCACCGCCAGGAGTAATTCCTGAGTGCAGAGCCAGGAGTAACCCCTGTGCATCGCCAGGTGTGACCCAAAAAAAAAAATAATAAGAGACTGGGCTAAAGATAATGTAACAGATAGGCTGCTAGCCTTTCTTACAGCTGACCTAGATTCCATCCCCGGAACCCTATATGGTTCTCTGAGTACCCAGAAGTAAACCCTGAGCACAGAGCCAGAAGTAAACCTTGAAACCTAAATATGACCCAAAAATAAATAAATTTTTACAAACTGAGATTCTAAGAGAAGGCTTAACTTAATGAAAAAGGTGAGAGTTGACAAAATGGAGGTGAAACTTTAAAAAATGAATTGGGGGCTGGAGTGATAACACAGCGGGTAGGGCATTTGCCTTGCACGTGACCAACCAGGGTTCGATTGCCAGCATCCCATATGGTCCCTTGAGCACCGCCAGGAGTAATTCCTGAGTGCAGAGCCAGGAGTAAGCCCTGAGCATCACTGGGTGTGACCCCCCCCAAAAAAAAATGAATTGGAATGAGAGAAAATTTTGGCCAGAAGCAGTATATGAACATGAGGTAAGAGAGAAAACTCGAGAGCAGATTTGCAGGAATTCCTTTTTTTTCTTTTTCTTTTTTTTATTTTAATATAAAAGAAAAACAGGATTCAAGATTAGAAAAATAGATTAGGAATATTATGTCAGGGGATTGAGGACAGAGTTAAGGTGTATAAATCTCTTTGTAGCATAAAAGATTTCGGTGGAGGGTAGCCTAGGGGAAATAGCAAATTTGAGGTAGTTGATTCTTATGCAAGGCATGGGATGGGAGGAGGATCTATAATAATTCTTGTTTGCTTTCTGTTGAGGCCACACCCAGCAGTGTTCAGGGGCTACTCTCAAGATCTGTGCTTGGGGGTTGCTTTTGACAGTGTTTGGGGAACCATGTGGTACCAGAGATCAAACCCAAGCTTCCTGCATTTGGGGCACGACGTCCAGCTATCTAGCTTTCTTCCCATCCTGGTAAAATAATTTAAAGAAAAGAATTAAAAAGGGATTTGAGAGGAGTTCATAGAAGTAAGAAATCATTTGGGATCGCCTGTGATTTTTCTTTTGGTGCTGGGAGTCGAACCCATCTTTATGACTTTTGATGACTAATCTTACAGGACAGGACATGTCAGAATGTCCCAAATGCATGCTGCATGACACTAATCCTGTAAGATGCACTGAGTCTGCCAAGGAATCTCTGGTCAAATAAGCTGAGGAAATTCAGCATTATAGAGTCTCCGCTCAGAAATTTTTAGTTAAACTAACATAAAAACCATAAAGAAAATAAATGCAGTCTCTATAATCCGGCATTTCCCAAAATGATCTCATTGTAGAACTCTGCTGTTTTGTAACGCCTATCATACAGAATCAGCCTTTCGAAAAACACCATGAGAGCCATTGAACCATTGTTCTATATATATGTGTGTGTGTGTTTGTATATATATACATATATACATGTGTACTGATATGTTGATTTTTGCATTTATATACTGCATTTGTCTTTACTGAATAAAAAAGAAAACATACTTTATGAAAAGCTGTTTCTGAATAGAAAATAGTTATTTTTGGTATTTCTAAGTTGAGCTTATCCTGAGATTTGACCTCATCACATCACTGAATCACTGTTATCCCGTTGTTCACCGATTTGCTCAAGCGGGTGCCAGTACTGTCTCCATTCACCCCAGCCCTCATCACATATTCAAAACAAAATACCTTTTTTATACAAGACCAAGAAGAAGCAGCTTCAGTTTTATCATTTTATAATTATTTCTGAGGTTGACATTTGTGGCCTTCAAATACATACACATCAGTATCAGCCTGAGTTTTAAAAGAAAAAATAGATCTATTTTTAAAATGCTTTTTCACTTTAAAGTGAGCCTATGTAAAATGAGGGTTTTGTTCCAGAGAATAACAAGAAGAAAGCTGTCATCTCATACATTGTATTGTTGCCCATAATAAGTACTAACTAAAACTTTGTTGGGTTATGAAATTAAAGCAGATCTTAATTATACTTTACAAAGCAGAGAAATTGGAGACTTAAAAGATATAATTGGCAGAGGGTAACTAGTTTATGCTAGACCCAAGGCTTGGGAGAGTCAAATCTCATGCATGTTCTTTCAAATACAGCACGTCTCCCTAAAGAATCAAAATCAAAATAACCACGTTTGTTGAATGTCACATAGAATTGGCCTTTGTAAAATTATTTCCAACTACCAAGAGGACCCAGCCACAAAAGCTACAGTGTTCCCTCACTATGTTCCAATGTTCCTCCCTTCCATGCAAATATCAGTGTCAGTGGGTACAGTCAATGTGTCTGTCTTACCTTATGTCTACTGAAGACAAAGATAATAAACTTCATCTTGGGTGGCAGGGCTTAGAGCCCAACTGAATAGAGAGTCAAAGATGACATTGAGAGGCTGGCCCAGTTCTTGGAAGAGCTGAGAACAGATCGCACATGTCTTGTATGTCTCAGAAGCACAAACACAACTTTACAACAATGTGCACAATAGGTGCCCCAAGTGCTATTGAAGAGCAGACTTGTTGACTGAGCTATCAGAAGCATGTGGTTCATATACCTGCAGTATATTTTATCACCTAAAGCTTCTCATCTGTGTCAAAAATAGTGCTTCAAAGTAGTGCTTTTTGTTGCTTTAAGTCAGGCATGAATTATTGCTATAATATTATTTTTAAAAGGCTGATAAAAGACGTAGGCTTTTACTTCCAATAATGGAAAAATAGTGAAATGGGGCTTAAGAATCATTTGTTTTTTTTGTATCTTTGTTAATATTCCACTACAAGGGAAATAAGGAAGAAATTTTTTTTAACCACTTTTCCCCATCTTGCACATTCTGACGTATTATTAGGTCAATGTCAAATCCATTGGCTGTGATTAGATTTTATAGTTATTTATCTGCTGATTCTGAAAATATTTTTAACAATGAGAATGTAGTTGATTATTATAATATAATTGATTAAAGGAAGGATAGGTACTGCAGAGAATAGAACTATGAAATTAGCACTAAGGAGGACCACTTTAAATATTTTCTTTAGATTTTTTTAATGTTATATTATTTATATTATTGTTATGTATTTTCAAATTTTCTAAAAATTGGCCTTTAAAAATTAGACCGATAATTTGTGGGCATTTATTCCTTTCTCAGAAAGTTAAATATTTCAGACATATAGAAACTCCAGAAGCTTCCGTGTACCCATCATCTGATTATGACAGGCATTAACATATTAGGGGAGTAAATTTTTTAAAGTAAATACCCCAATCTTGCCCTGTTGACTAAGGGTAAATGTGCGTTCTTAGGCTTTCCTGCCTAGATCATTGTTGGTATAGAAAATGACATATGCTGCAATAGCTCTAAGTCTTAGGCCATAGGGCCCTATTTTAGAACAGTTGTAACCATTGGTTGCTGGGCAATGGACAACACAGCAAACCTGGCTCCCTTCACTGCTACGTTTATTTATCTAGATTAATGATGTAGACCATCATCAACAAACAAGATATTTGTTATATAAATAGGATGGCTAATGCATTTCAGGAAATTTTAAGATTTTCCTTAGCATTCATGTGTACTTTCAATGCTTTTAACCTTGAAAGAGATATAGATTGTTTGGAAACCAAAATTAAAGTTATATTGAAACAATACAATCTGGTTTCCTTACCTCATGGTGGGTAGTACCACAGATCATTGGAAGTTATATTGGACTTTCTATTTGAATTTTTTTCGTAACAAATAGAAATAAATTATGGACTAATTCACTTATATTCAAGCGCAAGATAGTTTTATCAGTGAGTGGAACAAATCTCAAGTTGTGTTTTGTCCTCGTTCTCTACAAAATAAATCCAAAGGAAAAAGAAGACGCAAATCTAAAAGCAGCCTTTTAAATCAGTAAAACAGAATTTTATAATTGCAACTGTATCTAGAATGTACTTGTTCCTTTACAATAGTGAAAAAGTTATTGTGAAAATATATTTTAAATGTTTTATAGGAGATGATGTTTCATAGATTGTAATGAATACCACATTAACAGTCAGTGTAAAAACTCTATTGTTTCTAAACAGATTGTGTCTGTAATTAGTATCTAGTAGTAAGTTAGCAATAAAAAAAATATCCATTTCCTCAGTAGAGCTGTTGCAAAATAAAAGAAAATAATGATAATCATCTTAGTGAGATGCAGTGTCATCCATAAATGTCTAATAAAAATAATAAACATCAATACTGACAAACTAAAAAATTGGACTCAAACCTCAAAAAAAATGTATACCCTTCTATTCTCCTTTTATTAGTGATGATGATTTATATTAGTGAGAACTCTTTGGGGTTTTCTGTATGCATAAATGCTTGAGTTGTCAGATTAATTGACCCACTTACTAATATAATTCAAAGTGTAACTAGATCCTAACACTCTAATCAGTTCTATCAAAGCAACCAGTCCACTTAATCAGATTTATCAAAGTGGTTATGAGTGTATGTGAACACAGCCTAAGTGAAGGTGCTTAACAAAATGACTTGTTTTCTTTACTATGCACTGTAGCACTGTTGTCCCATTGCTCATCGATATGCTCAAGCGGGCGCCAGTAACGTCTCCATTGTGAGACTTGTTACTGTTTTGGGCATATTGAATATGCCACAGGTAGCTTGCCAGACTCTGCCATGCGAGTGGGATACTCTTGATAGCTTGTCGGGCTCTCTGAGAGGGACGGAGGAATCGAATCTGGGTCGGCCGCATGCAAGGCAAATGCTCTACCTGCTGTGCTATCCTTTACTTTATCTACTTGTAATTCAACCACATTGACTGCAAGAATATTAATTTGACTTAAGACTGTCTTCCAGTAGTGCTATGGTCATTCATTTGGTAAGTTAATCCTATATCAAAGTCCAAAGTCTAAGCAAAGTCTGTAAGAATGTCAGTAAGATGGCTTATAAGGAAGCTTGAGACCTTGGTTTCTCCCACAGAAATACCAATTCCACAACAATCCATCAACCTGGTTTCCCTTGTAAGAAATCCAGAAACCAATTAAGAGTCTCCTGTGCCCAAGGCAAGCTCAAAGCCAGCAAGCAGACTCATAGTATCCTACCGTTCTCCTTCTCCCCTGCACTCCCAGCACATCATCAAGTCCCCAGTGTGTAAGACATGCCCACTTCTAGATTTCTCCGTGAGGAGAGAGGAGACTGAATTCCCATCATGCATCTTGACCTTTGGTGATGAGGGAGAACTACCTGAGGAACTGGCTTTTGTCTTGCCTACTTTAGAGGCTGATTAGACCCAGAATATTCTGGGCACAAGAGAGCAAAGCAGAGAGCAAAACAGCTGTAGTAGCTGTAGGTCAGAGCCAGGGTAGCTCACCGCCCTCCCTCACACGGGAAGAAGTGAGTGGAATATACATCCAATGTGCTCCATTTCCACGGGTCTGCCAACAGGACAGGTTCCTCACTTCCACCTTATTGATCTGGTTCCCAAACTTATTTGACCTGCCCTCATTACAGAAAAAAAAAAAATCACTCAGTGCCGAAATGAAAATCTACCTTAAGTAAACAAAAGTGCCCCCCACTACACCCGAAATTACTTCCATCCCCTATCTTTTCAGAGTCTCCCACCCCACAAGAGGGTAGTATAACCCAATTTGAGAAACACTCGTCTTCACCATGATTTCTGGGATAATGACACCAATAACCCAGACAGCCAAAACAAAAATAGACAAGTAGGGCCACATCAAACTAAAAAATTTCTGCACTGTAAATGTCAGCTGAAAGGAAAGCAGCCTACCAAATAGGAGAAAATACTTACAAATCACGTGTCTTTTGAGAAGTTAATATCCACAATATATAATCCAATGTGGTAATAAAAAGTAATGATAATGCCCCCATTTTTAAGTCGACAAAGGAACTGAGTGGACATTTGTCCAAAGAAGATGGACAAGTAGACATGCAAAGAGGTGCTCAACATCAATAGTCATTGGAAATAGGCAAATCAAACCATGATGATGGATTCTCTCACACCTATTAGAATGCCATTTAAGAAAACAAAAAAACAAACACTATTTTCAAGACCTCTTCCAAAAGAAGAGCTCAGGATCAGATGTCTTTACTGGTAGTTCAAATTGAAAATAACCAGAAATAAGGATTAATTGGAACCCCAACCCCAAAGGCGCTGTTGGTAGGACTATAAAACCGTGCAATCTTAGTGGAAAATAACATAAAGTTTTCTCAGACATTTTTAAAAAGAAATATCATATGTTCCAGCAATTCTGTTTTAGGATATTTATTCAAAAGAATTAAATTTGGGATCTTGAAGAGATATGTGTACTCTTACCATTATTTTATTTTTATTTATTTATTTATTTATTGCTTTTTGGGTCACACCCGGCAATGCACAGGGGTTAGTCCTGCTCTGCACTCAAGAATTACCCTTGGCAGTGCTCAGGGGACCATATGGGATGCTGGGATTCGAACCCGGGTTGGCCTCGTGCAAGGCAAACACCCTACCTGCTGTGCTATCGCTCCAGCCCCACCATTATTTTAAAACTAGACAACTTACATGATTTTTTTTAGATTTTATTCTTACTGAAACACCATGATTTATAAAGTTGTTCCTAACAAAGTTGTTTCAGGCACACAATGTTGCAACACCAATCCCAGTGTGACCTTCCTTCCACCAATGTACCCTAGTTTCTCTCCCACCCCAGTAGCCTGCCCCCTTAGCAGGCATATAATAAATTTTCTTCAGCTTGATCCAACAAAATTTAAAGAAATGGCAGATGAAATTATTAGAAAATAAATAAATACCCATCTGCCCCTGAGCCACCCTCCAGCGCTGCTCCCAGTTTTCTCTTTCCCAGGTTTCTGCCCTTCCCCCCACCACCACCTGGCACCCCACACACATCACAGTAGTGGGCGTGGCCTATTTTGGGGCAGGCTGCAGTTATTTTTCCCTCTCTTGGCACTCGGAAATCACATCCTCATTTCCATCACCTAATTCTATGGAAATTATCCTGGCCATGTCAGACACATTAAGACAGTAGTTCAGTAGCGTATTCCAATTGCACCGTAATACTGGTGTCACAAGAAGTTCTACAAGTACAGTGTATAAACCATGTCCCCAAAAGCTTCACTAGAGACCTCACCTAAACCGCTGAGGAGCACCTGAGAGGAAGAGGGCAATACTGATAGTGAACTGGAAGGTTCCACCACCACACTACTACAAAAACATGAAGAAACAACGAAAATCCCCTCCACAAGAAGATGATGAAAAGGGTCCAGGTGCCTCAACAAGCATTACCCACAAATATGATCTCTCCAATAAAGAATTTAGAGATGAAATATTGAAAATGTTCAATGAACTCAAAGAAATGGCTCAACAGACATCCAATAAATTATAGGAGGACATGAAAGAAACAATGGAATGGACAGCCGAGAAAATTCAGGAAGAAATGAGCAGAAATAAAAAAGCTACAAAGTGAAGTGTCACAAATTAAGGATTCTGTAGATGAAATTAAAAACTCAGTGGGTGCCCTCAATATAGAATGGCCACAGCTGAAGACTTAATCTGTGAGCTTGAAGATGAGCTGCAGGAAGCTTACAGGCAACAACAAGCAATGGGAAAAGACCTCAAAATAGCTCTTAGGCGAATCTGAGACCTGGGGGATGATTTCAAGAGGAACAACATTAGAATTATCGGAGTACCAGAAGGACAGGGAGACAACCCCAGTGAAAAAGCCACAGTTAAAAATATCATTGCTGGGGCTGGAGCAATAGCACAGCGGGTACGGCATTTGCCTTGCACGCGACCAACCCGGGTTCGATTCCCAGCATCCCATATGGTCCCCTGAGCACCGCCAGGGGTAATTCCTGAGTGCAGAGTGACCCCTGAGTGACTCCTGAGTGACCCCTGTGCATCACCGGGTGTGACCTAAAAAAAAAAATTTAAATGCCAATAAATAGTGATAAGCATATATGTATAAATATCTACAATTCAATTATCTACAGATATCTTAGGGCATGTTCATTGCTTGCTAAACTTCCTCCTGTGTATAAAATAACCAAGTACTTGCCAGACCACATGCAAATCCATAATTTGCATGATTTAGTATCAACAGTCCCACTTATTTTAAATATTTACATATTTATCCAAGTCTCTATTGAGAGTCCCTATTTTTTTAAATAATTATTATCATCACCTAAATTCTGAAAATTTAAATCAAGAGAAAAGAAAATTCTCATTCCAATTTCTTAGATATAGTTTGCTCCCAAGCTTTAAAATGGCATGCACATTTTGTTTGCCAAGAGAAGCTTTAGAAAGCCAACTTCATACCCTAAGGCTATAAAGTTTAAGGAATTAGGCAAACAGTATTCTAAAATTTGTCCTGAATTATCTGATCTGGCTCTCTGGCCTAAAGTTCACCAGATAATTTCAAGAAGTATGATTCACTTTCCCTTATGAGACCTTCATCAGTTACTGAGAAAAGGTCTTTTCCCTCCTCTCAAGTTTCTCCAGTAATGCTTCCATGTACCATTAAATTATTGGCACATTTTACTCCCAGAGGATAAATTTTGTTTGGCATCCTGAGGAATTTTGATATATTTAAGAAGGTGAGAAGTACACATTGGCATCATTTAAACAACATAAGTCTAAACCCAAATTAGCTTTTACATGCCAAAGATATGAAATGTGCCAACTGTTTAATAGTACACAATAACTGTTCAACTACATAAGTTGATTTCAGCAAAACAGTTTGGTGGTGTTTTAGTCTGAGTCATTTAGAAACAATTATGCCTTATGGTGCCTTAATAATAGAGGCAAGTTGTCCATGACTTTCTCATAAGCAGATATGAATAATGCTGAAATGTTAGTCATACTGGAATGGAGCAAAATATATCAGAATATTGCTTTAGTTCAAAATGCCTCTTCAGCAGCTTCACCACTGCCAACCAATGTAAAATTGGAAAATCAATTTTGAGGCTGATTGTAGACAGTGACTGAAAGAAAACTTAAATTTTTTCAGTAAAATGAATGTGTACTATTACTGACTTGGAGAAACATTTTCTTTTATTCTCAGGCTTTTAGATATAAATAAATATATGCTTGTACATATAGACTATTCATTTTAACTGTGCCTGTATTTATGACGGGGGACTGTGTGATGTATGCATATACAGGATGCTATGGACATCTTGTTTGGAAAGCTAGATATGACATTATCCTCATTTAAAGAGCTAAGTCAAATGGGAAAGATATGCAGAGAGATAACAAATATACCTCTAGGACAAAGACAGCAGAGGTAAAGACGAAAAGTTAGTGTGGACTAAGAAAAGAAGGAATAGGGACTGCAGAGATAGTACAATGGGTAGAGTACTTGTCTTGCACGCAACCTACCTGGGTTCAGTACCCAGCACCCCATTGCATCTCCCAAGCCTGCCATCAGTGATACCTGAGCATAGAGCCAGAAGTAAGCCTTAAGCATAGCTGGGTGTGGCCTAAAAACTAAAAAAGTAAAAGGAAGGAATCTAAGAGTTTGGCAGGCATGATGATCTGGAAGCATGATCTCCAAAAGAGGCAAACAGAGGCAAAGAGCAAGGATAGACTTTCATTAATTTATTTACATATTTGAGAACATCAAACCAAGGCATCACACAAACAAAACACTACAAAATAGATGCCCATCCAAAAAAGTAAGTGCAGAGACCAGATGATGTGTTAAGAGAAAGGTAGAAGGGAAGAAGTTTGATTCTGTCAACAAGGAACATTACCGTTAATGTAAGGGGACAGAACTAGGTGGAATTTTGCTAACTACATAGGATCTCATTGAGAATAATGTCATGCATCTCCCATTGATTTTAATGCATACTTCGTGGGCTACCTGCAACTTACTGTGAGAAACTTGGAGTCACCCCAAAGAACTATCTCTCTTCCTCCTGGCAGCCAAAATGAAGGTACCTTCCGATGCTAACTCAATTTCTGAATCTCTGAAGAAAGTGGCTGACTTAATACTGCAATACTCAATGCCATTGGGAGTAAATCATTGTTGTCTGAGAAAAGCAGAGTTAGTTCATAAAAAATACTACTAAATCAAAGACTGTAACTGTATCACTGTCATCGACTGTCACTGTATCACTATCATCCATTTGCTCAAGCAGGCACCAGTAACGTCTCCATTGTGAGACTTGTTGTTACTGTTTTTGGCATATCTATATGCCACAGCTAGCTTGCCAGGCTCTGCTGAGTGGGTGAGATACCCTCGGTAGCTTGCCAGGCTCTCCAAGAGGGGCGGAGGAATCGAACTCGGGTCGGCCACGTGCAAGGCAAACACCCTACCCGCTGTGCTATCGCTCCTTCCATGTGAACTGGATGTTCTGCCCTACTAGTGACAGCAGCACTCAGTCTTGAGCAATAAATCAAAGACTATTGCTGCTTTTTTTTTTTTGACAATAGTGATCTGCTTCTGTAGATCTAAGCCCAATTCAAAAATCACAGAAGCAGATGCCGAGATGCTGTAGCGTTGGCTGCTACTCCCCACCACCACCCTCCCACTCCACAAAGTGCCAGAGTAAGTGGCAGCAGAGTTGTACTTGCTTAAAAATGATCAATGATTTTTTGTGCAAACCTGGAGCCAGAGAGTGGAAAGTAAAACTAGGAGATAAGTTAGTGTCAAGTCATGAAAGCCTTTTTTATATTTAGTACCGAGAAACTTTACTAAAGATGAGGCATTTTGAAGCCTAAAAAATGATGTCTTAAAATTATATTTGGAGGGTATCCAAAAAGGGCTTTTCTTATAATATGCAAAACAGAATATTTTACAATCACAGATTACAGTTCCTTTTACCAATAAGCAGCTGAAGATAATTTTAGACCATCCTCTAATTGTTTTCCTTTTTTGCAATGAATAGATTCCTTATTTGTGTTCTCTCGTGGTAGTAGTTAATAATATTATCTTTTCCTTTTATACAGTTAAGTAAATTTCTCTACAGAGAAATAAACCAAGTCTTACCACACAAATTTCTAGTTAACTTTAACTTTAATGTACAATGAGCTATGCTTATAATTTGGGCTTCCACCACACTCATACACACACGCAAGTGCATACACACAGACACCAGGCTACGTTACCCTCAATGAACTTAAAAATATGGTAAGACAGAAAAGGCTAACTAGATAAGAGGAAGTGATAAATGACATGTATGATTATAGCTTAGTAAGAAAGTCAGGTCTAGAATTAGTAAGGAACTAGGACTTAGTGAAACCTTAAAATATGAGAGATTTAGGAAAACATTAAAAGAGGAAGGTCATCCTCACAGAGAAAGTCAGAGATTAGAATGCCAATCACACATGTGAAAACAGACTAGAAGCTGATCACGCCTACAAAAATTTGTATTGGGCAAAGTAATTGAAGTGTAATGACTTGTGGAATACCTTGAAAGTAATAAAAGATATGAAAACCAAGCCAGAGAGATAATTCAAAGGACTGAGGTGCATGCAAATCTTGGTCCCCAGCACCATGGAATGAGACCAAAAGAAAGAAGATACAAAAACCATTCTAAGTTCTTGGCAAATTATGCTAAAAGCAGGATTGAATAAGTGAGTATGGCTGAAGTATATGGGCTAAGCATCATCCAGGGTAAGGAACTTGCCTTGCATATAGCAAACCTCAGTTCCATCCCCTGCCCCACATATGATCGCCTGATCACTGCTAAGAATGACCCAACCACCCATCCCATGGGATGTCTTATGAAGGCAGAGAAAAAGTGGCAGTGATTCAATTATTATGAAAGATTATGGAAAAAAACTCATAAAAGGAAGGAAAGAGGCATGTAACATCTCCTCCCAAAAATAATTACTAAGGCTTGACACAGATTAGTTGCAGAGTGTGGAAAAGATATGATAACAATGTAGCAGTTATAGATGGTCCTGTATAATCATGTTGGATTTGCTAAGAGATATTTCTCCATGCAACTTGGACCTAAATCGTCTGCACATATCCACACAGTTATTACTCCAAATTACTTCCTCTCCCAGTGATTTCTAATTGTAACAAATGATCTTTGAAACATTCAGCATTTAATTTCTATTTATAGACTAGCATGAGAATTTGGAGGCTTTTGCATGTTTTTAAACGAGGTCTCTGGAGTGCAGGTAAAAAAGAGAAAAGTAATGACAGATGAGAAGAAAAAGGAGAAAAATTCAAAAAATGCATAAATTTAACCATGCTGTCATTTCTGTCACTAGAAAATAGATTAAAACTAAACAGATGCTTTTATTGAACATTGTCAGGGCTGCTTAAGCTGCTTCATTCCCCTGTCAGCCTCTCTGAACCTTCAGGACTTTTTTAAAATTATAATATAGGACTACATCCTGGAAGCTGGTTGATTGTGGTTGATTGATAATTGTGCTTCGTCCCCTTTGGTTGCTGTCACAGTAGCTGTCCTGTGCTGGGGAGCAGGCTGGAGATAGATCGAAGCCTCAGTGTGGCAGCAAAGACTCTCAAGGGTGGCAGTAGTACCTCTTCTGGACTTGAGGATTAGGGTTTTCAGAGTCCTGAAAGATCCAAAACCACAACTACTTCCTCTTGAACTTGGTGAACTCATTCTCCAAAACAGCTCTTCTTCCCTGTCTCAAGGGCCTTTCTTAGGGCTACATGTGATGTCACTTGTCACTGTCACTGTCATCCCGTTGCTCATCAATTTGTTCAAGTGGGCACCAGTAACGTCTCTCATAGTGAGACTTATTGTTACTGTTTTTGGCATATCCAATACGCCACGTGTAGCTTGCCAGGCTCTGCCGTGCGGGCGCGATACTCTCGGTTGCTTGCCAGGCTCTCCAAGAGGGGCGGAGGAATCAAACACGGGTCGGCCAAGTGAAAGGCAAACATTGATTTTTTTTAGGCTGTATCAAATGCTTTGTTTGTCCCAAATGCTTTGTTCCCCACACACACACAAAAAAAAAAATATTGGGGAGTTTTTTTGGATTTTTTTCTGAGAATTATGGGGTTGAACCTTAAAAGAAGTGTCATGTGTGTAATAACCATTGTTATTATAATCATTAAATTATTGTATTCAGTAGTATTTTATATGCTTAGTATATGTAGATAGCATAATCATAGCTAATAATTATTCCTGGGTCACATTAGTTGGCCCACACATACTTGTAGCTGACATTAACTTTATTACAGAAAACAGTAATGAGGATGATTGTTTCCCAAATCACTCAGCATAAAAGCCAAAGTCCCAAGCCAGAAGAGAACTCAAGGACAGGAGTACGGGCTTTGCATGTGGGGCACCCAGTTCAGTCCCTGGCACTACATGGTTCCCTGAGCAACACTGGGAGTAACCCCCGGACATGGATGTTGGGAATAGACTCTGAGCATTTCTGGATGTGACTTTAAAACTAATCGATCAATTGAGCCAGAGGGGTCTTAGTGATCTAGAAGGCATCTGAGATGCCTTTTCTCCCTTTCCTTTCTCATCACCACTGCCTTTGCACTCTACACTTGAGCTATTTTGATCTCTTAATGTTCCTTGGACATTTAGCCTCATCAGCATTTAAAAATTTTTATAAGAAATTCATGAAACTATAAATAAATCATTAACTAAATGATAAACTAATAACTGTAGGCACAAAGTGATAACTGTAGAATCACCATCAGGCAAATCCCACAATAATAAATGTTGTAGACAAGATCTGTTGGTGGATACGAAACTGAATAGACAGAAAACGTGAAGCAAAATATAATCAGGTATTAAATTACCTTGACCAATATGCTTATCAATTACATACAGAAAGGTAACATTTTTTTATTCTGGAGAACCCAACATATAATCTGTATAGTATTAAGTATCTTGACCAATATGCTTATCAATTACATACAGAAAGGTAACATTTTTTATTCTGGAGAAACCAACAAAAATAGAATAGTCAAAGTAAATCTGCGACCAGGAAGAGAGCTCAGAGTTTGGGAATTGCTCCTCGAAGTGCTGGGGGACAATGTAGTATCAGGGACAGAATGTGTTACTCTGCATTCTGAAGACTCACATTAAGTCCCCGGTACCACATGGTGCCCCCAGCACTTACAGGAACAGTCCCCAAGCTCTGAGCCAGGAGTAGCTCCTTAGCACTGTTGGAAAGGTGAACCAAAAGTGAATCTCTTGATAAAATCCTGAGAAGGATGCAAAGCAATATCTTTCCTCTGCTAGTATTACCAATAATGCACAATTCCAGAGGCCATAGTATAGTAGGTCTTGTCTTGTATGCAGCCAACATGAATTTGCTCCCAAGCACCACATATGGTCCCCCAAATCTGCCAGGAGTGAGCACAGAGCCAGGAGTAAAGCCAGGAGTAAGCCCTGAGCACAGTCAGATATGACCCCAAAACAAAATAATAATAATGCGTAATTTCAGTCATGAGAAAACTTCAGGCATATATGGAGAGGTCTTCTATAAAATAACTCATCAATATTCTTTTTAAGTATCAAAGTCATATGTAAAAGGCGGTGAAACCCTGAGAAGTTGCTTTAGGCTTAATCAACTAAGAAAAAATTACAACCAAATGCAGGTGAGACCCAGGAATAGCAAAAGGACACTAGTGAACTTCTAACCTAAGATAATATTCTAGCACATAGTAAAAGTTTCAAAACTATATATTGAATTGATACATCTGCCCATCCACTCATCGTTTCATCCACCTAGTCATCTCTCTGATATCTACCTCTTCCTCAGATTTCACATCTGATATCTCACCAAATCTTTATTTGCCACCTAGTCATCTCTCTCTGATATCTACCTCTTTCTCAGATTTCACATCTGATTTCCCACTGAATCTTTATTTCTTTGTTTTTTTCCCCTCTGGTATCAGGAGTCAAATCCATGAACACATGAGAAATCATCATTTTTTTTCTTCCTTATGGAAAGAGACTAAGTAAAAAATTATATAACTGGGCTGGAATGATAGTACAGCGGGTAGGGCGTTTGCCTTGCATGCGGCCGACCCGGGTTCAAATCTCAGCATCCCATATGGTCCCCTGAGCACCGCCAGGGGTGATTCCTGAGTGCATAAGCCAGGAATGACCCCTGTGCATTGCTGGGTGTGACCCAAAAAGCAAAAAAAAAAAAAAATTTTTAAAGTTATATAACCAACATAGCCCTGACATTTTAGCAAGTCAGATGTGAATTTCCTTATATGCTCTGGAGTTCATATTGTTAAGAACAGGCTGAAAGATGCGGGAGGTGGGGGCGGGGGTGTGTGTTATTAAATGGATGATCACAGATGTGAGTCACAAAGTTTCTGATGTTGCTTGTTTGGAGGATCAGAGATCATAATCACCTCCCCTCATTGCTACAGTAGTTGATCTCCTCACTTCCAGTTTACCCTTCCCTCTCTGGCATTCTCTGATTCCTCTCAGAGCACTGTCAGGATAGAGTACCATTTTCATGGGATGAATCTGATCCTGAAACTTCCTTTGATTGCAGTCTTTCTGTGACTCACCATTGCCTTCAGAATGAGAGCCTGTCCTGGGCTGGCCCCTGCTGACCTATCCATCTTTATCTTTTATCGTTTCCTTGCACAAACCATAAATTTTAGTCATGCCATCTTAAAATGCAAAGAAATCGAACTAGCCATTTATTTTGCTTGCTATGTTTTCTCCGTATAATGCAGAGCTTATTGGATATTTGCTATTCCTTGACTATAGGAAGCTTGGGAAGGGTCTCAGTAGTCTGACCTAGGATGAGGGGTCCACCTCAGGATGAAGTAAAAACTAAACTTGAAAAGAAAGTAGGGGAAGCCGGTGGGTAGTAAAGGAGGGCAGTCCTGGTGGTGTTTTTTATCTCTCTGAATTCATTCCAAATCAGGCGATAGATTTTTTTTTTCACATCTACCACACCAAATGTGGTATTTTTAGTAACAGTAATAAGGAGCAGCAGCCTGTCGTTTGGAAGCTGACAAATAAGCATACTGTTCCTCTTACACACAATATGCTACACATCTTTATTTCCACTCATCCTTACAGAAGCTCTTAGCTTTCCATGTTTCTTTAAGGAGATGACAAGGAGTACTGGTTAATAAGCTCATGGGTTATTCAATATCCTTTTTCAATGCTCATTTTCTGAAGTTGAAAACACTCATGCATGTGCACACATGCACAGTAAACTTTGTCAGAGGTGAAGTACTTCTAAATGCCACTTGAATGTGATTAAAAGAATCTTGGGCTTGATAGGACTCATTACACAAGATGCCAGGACAAACTGTTTACTCACACTCCGCTCTCAGAAAAAGAAACATCATGATTTAAAGAAGAAAAAGAAGCCCATAGACGTAGAAGTTAACTGTTTATTGTTTTTCTGTAAAAGTGTATGTATGACTTAAAACAGATATTCAGCATTTTTTTATTTAAGACTCTGTGCTACCAAAGTGATTGTGATTTCTTTGAATTTAGATTTTAAAAAGTCAAAAACCTACTTGATACATTGTCCTAAATTGTAGTCTGGACAACCTGCTTTCCCTTCCCAGTCATTATAATTTTTATAAAAGTTCAGAAAGCTATTAATTTCATGCTTATTATAATTGGTAATTCTGAGGTTATTTTCAAGTAAAACTGCAGTCAGTATTTTATAATATAGTTTTGAAATTTTTCTAATACGGTTTAAGTGTATTCAACTTGTTTTTACCCTATAAGCTTACAGTGTTACAACTACATCCTGGGTTGACTCTAACTCTAGGTAATTCCTTGAGGATTGATTATTACACCTCAACATTGATTATAACATCCCATCTCTTGTTGGATCTGCTTAAGTTGTAAAGTTAATAGATTAATGATTGTTGAAATCAAAGAGACTTATCGTAGTTTAAGTTTGTAAATCTAAAGCATTTGGGGTTCGTAATTGCACTGCGGGTTGCATCTAGACTAGGCTCTTAAGACCAGGGAAGTTGTCAACCTAGAAAGTTCTCTGTCTTTCCATTTCTTAAATCCAACACAAGTTTTATCAGGCCATGTGTGTCATGAGATGTTGTGTAAGCACTAATTTCATCCTAAAACATCTTAGATGAAGTGATTAAGCTTTGATTTTCATTCTTTTGTTAATGATATGTTGACAAGGAGGGTGTAACTTTTTAATAAAAAAATTAATAACATTAAAAGACCTTAACTAATAAATTCATGCCTTATTACATAACATATTATCTGCTTATTGCTAGATAACAGCTGACTTCATTTTATGTATCACTGTATTCAGTGAAAAGAAAATTTTGGAAAATTATCAAAAAAATTTAAATGTTAAAAAGACAATCTTAGGTCTTGATGCTGTAAAACAAATAACAAGGAGAAGGTTTTTCCCTGCTGGGCTCACATAATCCTAGAAAACAACTAATTTAAAAATCAAGTTGTTTTTTTCCCCATTCACAGTTTCTTGTAGTAGAAAAGCAAAATTAGAGAATTTATTAAGTTTTTAGTCTCTTCCTTTGTTCTGAAGAGCTGTGAATGCTTAATGTGCAATTCTACAAGAATTCTCTGCTTGGAAATAGTTGATCTTCTCTGAATGACTGGAGCAGTTATATTTACATCAGCACTACCTTTTGAGGGTACGAAACATGTGTTACTTATGGATATTTTCACAAGAGGTTTCTGAAATAAGAATTCACTTTACTTCTCATAAGCTCTCAAAAATGTGTAATTCTAGTACTATACATTTATTTAGCTTCTTATAAACCTCTGCTAAGTACAAACTAGCCTATTGCTTTGTTTTTATTAATGCTCACTTTCATGCACCAGTAGCATTGTTTTTCCTGTAATCTATCAGACCTTTCTTTAAGTATTTTCTAATTGCCAACTTGAGTAGTTTGTATTTATCAGCCTCAGAGTTTGTATAAGTCATTGCAAATATAGATGATCCTCACTGCCTTAATTAAATGATATATGCTTTATTGCCCATTTGTCTTGGGATGGACTATATGTCTCCTAAACTCCCCATATATTATATGTCAGTTTTTCCCAATTAGGTAAACAAAAACCTATGCTAGTGGACTCTAGAAAAACTAAGAATTTGGGCAATGTTTTATGTCTAGCCTGCCCTATTGAGTGGCACAACTTTGAAAACATACCACATTAAATATAACGTGGATATATTCTAAGCACAAAAGACCAATTCCTTTTTTACTATTGGTTTTGTGATCTTTTCCTGATTGCCTGCACTTTTTCTTGAAAAGAAATTAATAAAGTCCAGTAATAAAGCTTAATAAATTAGATTATGCTTTGCTTGTCTTGTTTTTTATGTTTTGGGAAGTCCTTTTCCTTAAGTACAATTTTTTTTATCAATTTAAGAATATATACAGGCTGGAGGGATAGCACAACAGGTAGGGCATTTGCCTTTGCACACGACCGACCCGGGTTCCATTCCTCCGTCCCTCTCGGAGAGCCCAGCAAGCTACCAAGAGTATCTCACCTGCACGGCAGAGCCTAGCAAGCTACCCGTGGTGTATTCGATATGCCAAAAACAGTAACAAGTCTTGGAATGGAGACGTTACTGGTGCCCGGCTTGAGCAAATTGATGAACAACAGGATGACAGTGACAGTGATACAGTGATGTATAATATATATAAAATATATTTTCAGTGTCAATTTATAAAAATTCTGAGAGACTGTTTGTATTTTCAAAAGTCTTTTTGCTTTATAAAAGATTTATAATATAATTAGGGAGCTGCAGGGGCTGGAGTGATAGCATAGCGGGTAGGGCGTTTGCCTTGCACGCGGCCGACCCGGGTTCAAATCCCAGCATCCCATATGGTCCCCTGAGCACCGCCAGGAGTAATTCCTGAGTGCAGAGCCAGGAGTAACCCCTGTGCATCGCCAGGTGTGACCCAAAAACCAAAAAAAAATAATAATATAATTAGGGAGCTGCAAAGATAGTACAGTGGGTAGGTGTGGGTGATCAGAATTCAATCCTGGCACCCCATATGGTACCCTGAACCCCGCCAACAGTTATCCATGAGCAAAGAGCCAGAAGTAAGCCCTGAGCACTGCCAGGTGTGACCCAAACACAAAAACAAAAAAATTCACAGCATAATCTATTTAAATGCAAGTCTCATAGTAAAGTTTTTTTAATCTTATATTGACTTAATTTAGATATTTCTCTTTAATAATAAAATTATCTGTAAATCCAAGTATACCTTATTTAGTTATTCCAGATG